>NW_026652276.1:142280680-142378180 GCF_009828535.3 Hylobates moloch | reverse complement strand
TATCAAGTGAAGAAAAAGTTGGTTAACGTTTTGAAAAGAGAGCAGTAATGTAAATTTATTGACAATTTTATTGTAATAATTAGATGTTTACACAATCTGGACATTGTGGCTAAATCACTTCTAGCATGTTTATTTGCAGGGAGCTGTTTTCTGGGCAATGCGGCAGGTTCATTAAGAAGACATACTGTATTAGGATTCAAAGAAACAACCAGTTCCCATTCTCCCCTTTCCAGTTATATGTGTGTGTGTGTATAGTTTTAAATATATACATATATTTATAAATAATGAAGTAAAATACGGAATTCCCTTCATAAGAAAAACAACTTCCCTTGTGGCCCCAAAATAGCTTGAAAATAAATGTTGTATTGGATATCTTAATACACAACATTAGAAAGACAACCCTTTAATCACTATAAACTAGCTTTTAATACCTAATGTGTAAATGGTAATCTGTTTTTGACTAAGAATAAATTATGGCAGAGTATTAGGGCGGCTCTTGCTTTACCCTTTTCTTCAAAAAACAAAAAAACTCATGGTAATTGTTTTAGATGAGATGCTTCTCTTCTCAACATTTTTTTTAAGAGAAAAAACTCATTCAGAGAGAAATATTTCTCTTAAGCAGCCTCAAACCAGATTAATGGATTAAAATGGCACACTTGAATAATTTGACCAAATTTATCTCTATGTGGCTCTTTCATTTTTTGTGTTTCTATACTAACCTTTAATATGCTGCTCTGATATGGTTTTCATGTTTCCAAACTGAGCTAAAATGAAAATGACAGATTTTCAGTTATGCAAAAATAGCAATGAAGTGTCAGTAAAAATACATTGTGAACAAAATAATTTTTAGGAAAGATGTGAAATGAGAATAATCTTCTAGCATGAAACGGGTCCAATAACAGAATATTCAGGCAATTATATCAATTTTTAAAATTTCAAAACTGTTTAAAAATTAAGGCACTAAATGCTAAGCTACAATATGTTTCCAGCCTCAGTATACATCCATTAGAATTAAGTAGTATCAATACAGAGTATTTATTGCTATAGATCATAGCTTTAGGAGAAGCAAAGGAGAATTTCATACTTGTAGCTTGAAATTCTCTACTATAATCACTTAGGAAAAGTTTAGAAAACAGACTTATCTTTAATCACAGTTGCCACAATTTAGTATAGTCCCATTGTTTTCCTTTATCAAAGAGTATGGAATGATAATAATATAAATACATTATAAAAGTAATAGTTTCCCAGCTTAAATTGGTAAGGTTAAGATGGTAAGAGAAGCTTTGATTTTAGAAAGCAGTAATAACAGGTACACAATGTGTCTATTTTTTAAGCTGATAGATTTGATTAATGGTTCAAAATAATCAAGGAATCACATCACAAAGCACCATTTTAAAGAGAAGTGCTAAGAATTAACTCTACTATCATGACATCATCCGATGTTACCAGAATTATGTACTACATCACGCTACAGATTACAATTGCTAGACTAGAAAATGGAATCTTCAGTGACTCTGCATAACAAATATACTTAATAATCTTAAATAAACTCAAACTTACTTTGATATCTTCTAAGTAATTCACATGAAAAATGAATTTTTAAAAAATCAGATCATGAAAGCCATTATTATTTGAAGGAATATGCTCAATTTTTTAGATAATTTAAATTATTTAAGAGTCCTTTGCATCTTTTATTAGCTTTGCCTAAAGTTATAACATTAAAAGCATTAAGGTTACATGTAATGAGGTTCTGGTTTGCCCTCATTTCTAGCCCCATATTTTCAGAAACTACAAACCAAGATTAGTGCTATATTACAAGGCTAATTAGAGAAAACAAAATTGTGTCACTCCTAGATATGCATCTGATGTTTTTTAACTAGAAAGTGTGTATTCACACACAAACATTCACAGATACCCATCTGGAAGAAACAGTTCATAAAAGGATTAGATAATGGGCAAAGGAAGTCAGTACAAAAATTTTCCTTAGAATGTCAGTTTAAAAAAATTAATTATCTGCTAAGTCCAACCAACTACAAACAACATATACCTAAAGACTATTATTAGCAGATTGGTGGTTTTAAATATCATGAGAAAAGTTTATTTGGAAACTTTATAGACAGAAGTAACATCTCTGTGATTAAAATCACCATTAACAGAAATTGACCATAGCTTGGAAGCCAATGACTTGATCAAAAAATGCATTGAAAATTAAAGGAGAATCAAATCTCAAACTCCTCTAGGATTATTTGCATCAATTTTTGTTATAAATAATAATACCAAGGGCTCACTAAAATTATTTCAAGTAGTATTACAGCCAATGCTGAGTACCAACATTTTTTTCCCTTGCTAGCTTTCAGTGTGAAGGAGAAATTATTTGATCATTGTTTCATTTCAGTTCTCCTATCTTTAAATGCAGGAAAGCCATGTTTGACACTATTGTTGATTTTTCAAGTCTCTAAACATAATCTCACTTGAGCCTAACCACAGTCCTGACAGGGCAGAGAGAACAGGCACCACTGGTATTCCGCAGGGAAGGAAACTTATTCTAGGGCACAAGGCACTAGAGAGTGAAACTAGAATTTTGGTTGACTCCAATTCCAGTGTTCTTACTACTACTCACTTTCAGCTGAATACTGCTGGTACAACTCTGTCTCCAACTGAAGGAAAAGAGTCCTTACTCCTAAAGAGGTAGGGGTCACTCTCAGCTTCCAGAGTTATGTTACCATAACTGGTAGCAACTCTGTAAAAGACGTTCACATTATTCATATACACAGCTCTTTGCTTCCCCTCACACTTACTTCAGTAGCTACAAGCATTTTAGAATTTTTTAAAAATATTCTTATCTGAAACAATACTGAAACCCTTGCATTTCCCTCCCCGTTTATTTTTAAAAATATATACATAAGAAAAGATTCCCAGTTTGTTTCCCAGATAATCCCTAAGGTTCAGATATCACAAAATCAGAGAACCTTTTATGTCTTAGGATACTGCTAGTGGCTTAACCTGCTAAGAACTCTACCAAGGTAAGGTTATGTGGGGCTGTCCTTATCCTTCCTTGTGTTTATGCCCTATCTTATTTAGATTATGAATCTACTTGGGAAAGACTATGTCAAATTCTATGTTTGAAATACCCCTTGCACAGGATGGCACTTAAATGTAATTTATTCAAAATGGAATCATTTAATTAGGAAGAAAAATAGCAAGCCCTGAGACGATAATAAAGAATAAAGCAAATATGCTGACCAACTGAAGCAAAGCAACAGAGAGATAACACACACTCACAAGACTGCTACATTTCAGTTTTTCAATTCAGGATGCTTATAACAGGATAAACACACAGTTACACAACTTGTTTTTCTGCTGGGTTCCCAGAAAGCAGAGGGCACACTTGACATTGTGAACTATGTAGAGCGATAAGAATTGTAACATCTCATGGCTCATATGACTCCAGCTCCTTGGAATAGCCTGAGGAGGAGGAGGAAAGTGGCGCAAGGAGATGAAAGCAGGGAGCAACAGAGACTACGGACCACAAGCGCTTGACCTGGGAATTAGGAATTAGTAGGATATCCTAGATGGGACAGGTTATTTTACACCATTGAGATCTACTTGGTGGGCAGCTGGAGATCAGGATAATGCAGTCATTTGCTCCTTGTCCTTCAGAAGCATGATGTTCTGAATAGTAGGCATGGAAACATTTCAAAGAACTCTACGGAATGAAATACCCCTTGAAAATAGAACTTTGGTACACCCCTTTCTCTTGGGCTAGAAGACAGTCAGTACTATAGGGTGTATTTTAGACTATGAGAGGGCTCAATTTTACCACCTCTCTGGTTAAATTCCAGAGCCATAACAGTGAATGTTAGTCCTTACTTATCTCTTAATCTTTTCACTCTCCCCACCCCTCAGCCTCCAATCACTGAAGTACAAAAATATTTAAAAAGGATTTGTTCAAAAAACTCAACAAGTCTTTATGAGGTCCAGTACAAGGCACTACTTGGGTGTCCATGGAATAAGACCTTGTACGTACTTATGTATCAGATATTCCAATAAAAATTCTTCTTAAACAAATTCATATCTCAACAAGCAAAAGTCAGGTCAGACATTGCCATCACTCAGTGACAAAATTATAAGTGTTTTACAATGAAGTTTATTGATTGTACAGTTTGTTAACAATCCTTTTTTTAAACCTATCAATTAAAACCCATCCCCTAAAAAACAACTATTTGAGACAGAAGCAGCTGGATTTGCAGTCCTCTTCAAGGCTCCCCTGGCTGGTCCCTTTACTGGGCTTCACATTGGAGGAGGTGGAGAGGATGGGAAAAGGTCCTTAGACAAGGGTCACTTTGGCTTGCTGTCCTCTCTGGACTCTGCTGCTTTGATTGACTTCCTATTTTCATCTGGACTGGAAGGTCAAGTGTTCCTGCATAAAAGTTTCATCTCCATTGCAGATCAGCTGCTTTGGATTTGATATGATAACCATGGTATGCTTTACTGACTAGTGAGCCAAATTCAGCTATCCAATTGTCAATTATTGGATGATTCTTTTCACATGCTTCAGATTATTTTATAGAAATGGTGACATCATCAGTGGTCAACAAGCATTTGTTGTATGCCAATTATATGCAAAGAATCCAAATATGCATTTGGCTTTAATTCATCACAGTACTGTGCAGCAGAATAGTGTTGAATTCAGGGGAAGGAGGCTGGTGTGAGGCTTGGTTAGGTAACTCACTACCCTAAGGCTTAGGGGACAAATTATTTAGCCTGTTTCCTAATCGGGAAAATGGTAATGAATAACAGAACTTACTTCATAGGGTTGTTATAAGAATTGAATGAAAAGTGCACAGCATGACTAATAGTAAACACTCAGTAAATGTTAGCTATTACTATTACTAGTCTTACTTAAATTGTTATCATCACATTTGATGTGATAAAGAACACAAGGTTTTCTAAATAGACTCCCATGGGAGCTGGGAGGGGAGGGTAGTGTATGAGAATCTGCTTATTTGTTGGAATTTTCTCTTCCACGAAAGCAGCTGTCTTTAACCAGCATACGCTAGTGTCATTAATTTTCTCCTTTGAGAGTACCTGTGTGACACTTTCCTCAAACAAGAAGAAAATTGCAGTTCAAGCTACAAAATGGCACCTGCTTTTACTCTAGCAGGAGTGATATTTTTATATTAGAAAGTTGAGGCTAATAAACAGAAAACAGACAAGGGCTGTGCTATATTGCCTCTCCCAGTAATGGATAACAAAAAAGGAAACTGAAAAAAAAAAAAAAAAAAAAGAGGAGAGAAACCTAGGGAAACACCTTCCAAAGTTCCAGCATTAAGAAAGGTACTTAAGAGATGGGCTTTGGGAGCAGTTTCTATATTCACACCTTTGCACATATTCAAGTGTTTTGGCTTGCTCAACTTCCAGCCCCTCTCTCAACACTGAAGACCTAAACTGAGCAGTGGTATGACTAAGGCAACTTTCTGCATTTACAGTTCCTTTCATCTTGGGGACTCAAAGCACTCAAGTTAACATAATCATACAACTTTAAATAAACAAGGAGTAAAAGTTAACAAAAAGGGCAAAAGCTAAATTACGATTAGATTTGGCAGCAATGGTGAAACTTCCCACTTACTTGCACAAATTTTTGATCTGCCCAAGGCGACAGCTAGAATGCTTTCAAGATCAGATGCAGGAAAGGCTTCTCTGATATTACCCAAGTGGAATGCAGGGCAGCAGTGATTTGGGATGTTTCACTGGAAAGTGAAAGTAGATCACTTGCCCCAAGCTGCCCAAGGAGGCACCTGTGCCGCTTATTTGAGGTCACAACACTGAACACAAGAAAGGAAGGAAATATCTAAGGACAATGTACCACAACTCAACTTTCTTATTATTCACAATCTCACTCAATTCTGTTATAACAATAAAATCCAATCTACTTGTTGATAATATTAGGGGATATACTAACTGTATAAAGGCATTTTCTCTACCAGGTTTACTAGTCAAGCTCTTTTCTTCTTAAATCTCATGTCTTGAGATATTGTGGGGTGCCAAATCAGTTAATTAACAAATATTTACTGGATCTATACCATATAATGTGTACCATGCTGGCAATAAATAATATGTTTGTGTATAAGTAATGGTAGAACAGATTCTACTAGCAGAAATAAGAAAAAGCCCCTCAAACACAGCATTAATGAAATGTCATTCCATGCTACTGTGATCATATAATTTTTAAAGTATTTATCTCATCATAAAATAGTATGCTATCAGGGGTTCTAACAGATATTCTGGAAGAACTCAACTATAAAGCAGTAGGTGTATAATAAACTGGCTAAAGCTGAGATGTCTAGAAATCTCTTGTTCCCAGTCCAGAGGATAAATTGTTGTGCATTTGAATATATATTAAACTTGTATGATAGTATTTTAACAACGTAGTACTTATTTGTTTCTCTGTATTTTTGAATACTAAGTATATTACTGATAAGATCATATTCATCAAATGTTTTTATTTTATATATATATACAGTGTACACACACACACACACACACACGAAGTATTCTTGCAACCTTTGAGTGAAGCTGTGTTTTCCATGGCTTGATCATGTTTTGATCTCCACTCTTCACCACCTCTTTCTTTACCATGTGGATTGCTTTTCAATAATCATGAACCTACTGAACTCAAGAGAAGCAAAAGTGATCTCTATATGGTGTGTGTCTATAACTCCAGCAAATGAAATACAAATGACTGATTTATTTGAAATTCAGAACTTTAAAAATTCTCACAATGCTTCATTCAGTCTCACTGATGAAGTTCAAGCTCTTAAACAACATGTATATTAGGGTTAATTTTCTTCTAACAGCTGAACTGCATATCTGAATTCATAATATCTAACTCAGTTCTATTTTAAATTATGACCCTGGGTAGTACCAGTCTATGAATGAGTAGCAAGTAGTAGAGTGCAGAAATTACATGAAATTATATAAAAAGTAGAAATCATAAGAACTAAGAGTGAGCCTTTGCACATATTTAAGAAACATTTGAATGGATGCCCTACTCTTTGTACAAGGCTATATTCAAAGTGGTTGTGTACTGATAGCAAAAAGTGAAACAAAACAAAACATGATGAAACCCCATATATATAGATTTCACCTACACATGGTTGAAAAGTGATTTTTTTTCCCATGGTCCTATAATACTTTATGTAATTATCTGTAATTAAATTAGCACACAGTAAAAATAATCAGCTTACAATAAAATAAAGTATTCAAAACAATTGCTGGACTAAACGACTTTCTTTTTCTATGAAAGTGTCATATGCAGCAAAGTGGCAAAAACAGAACTGAGTGAGCTGTGTTAAGCGTTAAATCCTAAAGCAATGAAAGTCATTTGTATTATCCTTACTTCTTTGAATAAATTCAGATGACAGCCCTATTTCATTTCTTCATTCAGTTTGGCGGCCAGATGGCATTAGAATCATTTACTTCACCTTGTTGTGCTTAATTACTACAATCAACACACTATTTTCCAAATTAATCATAACAAAGTAATTTCATTAGTAACACAGCAGGCTGTTGAATTATTAGCATCATAACAGTTTGCAAACAATTAAACTTTATTTGAACCTTAAAAATTTGCAGAGTGGAACATTATTGTAAGATCTAATGGCAATAGAGTACAAATTCAGTACACAGCAAATAATCAAGCAAAATGCTACATAAAATATGACTTACAATCACCTTTGAAAAAAATTAGCTCTCTGTTCACAGAAAAACAAATAAAAGCTAAGTAAACATAATGAGACCATAGCAATTAGCATATTTTCTAACAAGCCATGTTGTTTAAATTCATATTAATGATATTATTATGAGCTTGAAGAGTATGTGATATATTGTCAAGGGTGTAAAGAAAACTTTCTCCCTGGTTTGTATACAAATGATTTCATCAAATGAATATAAAGCAGTCATGAATTGAAAGTAATGATTATTTGTCCTGTCACTCCAGTTTTAAGACTTTTCATTCCTTTCTTATGTCTCCCACCTATATTCAAGTTTTAAAAGAACAAAGGCCGGTGGAGTTCTGAACAGAAATAACACCTTATTTCTGTATCGTCACTGTTCACGAGACTATCTGGCTTGGAACTGTTGGTCATCAGTTGGCAAAGGACTCCCTCTCCTGGATTAACTGTAAAAGGAGGCAGAAATCTAAATGCTTTCCATCATGGGCGAGTTTGTGCCGTGGGGGAGGGGTTTCAAGTGGTTTTGTCTGCAATGAAAAGCTGCTGCCATCTACTGGCCTAGGACTAAAAACTTCTTTTCAACTCAAAGCACAAACCCAAAATCCACAAAGGCTACATTGTCATTGGAAACAACGGCTTTTGCTTTTCAGCTGCTCAAGTTTTGAAAACCAGTCCACTAAAGTCGTCTTTGGTTGTCTAACTTTTGCCAAGATGATTTCAGTCTATTTCAATGACACTATATGAGGAAAAGTTAAGAACTGCACAAATGTAATTTCTGAAAACTTTAACTTCACAATGTCTCTCTATATAAACTTGTTTACTCACAATCCCTAAAGTCAAATTTCTTTTTTTTTTTTTAACATTTGATATTGGATGATGATGATATTGAGGGGATAATGGTAAAACAGACCCTCTCAAACACCGCTTATAAACAGTTTTACACAAATAGTGGAGATTTTAATATTACCAGTTCAGATGCATGTTTAGAATCTTTATAAAGCAAAGATATTGAAAAGTTCCATAAAGATGATACCTGATAAGTAATGATTCAATATTAGGAGTTTATGTGTAGTCCTAATAATTATCTAACCAGCAATGCATTTTGACATATGTTAAGACTACATTGGTATCTCATAGGCATTTTAAACACCTCTGATTTCAAATATACATGAAAAGGTAATTATATGATTCTACAAATCTTGCTCAGGCAGCACAGAGTATAACTCTAATGTCAGGCTAACACTACCTTTCTACTCACCTGTTGGATCATGCTACCACCGGGATTTCTACACTCTCCTCTGCAAACCCTTCTTTTCTTTTCAGTGCTCTGAGAAGTATATAGAAAAGCCTCAAATCTGTTGTTCTGCAGTGGGATGTAAATGGCATAGCAATAAGGCAAGATAAGAGAGTGCTTGGTTATGCCTTTTTACTTTGAGAATACATTGAGATTCTGTTTTTTTTCTGAGATGGAGTCTCACTCTGTCGCCCAGGCTGGAGTGCAGTGGCGTGATCTTGGCTCACTGCAACCTCTGCCTCCCTTGTTCAAGCAATTCTCATGCCTTGGCCTCCCAAGTAGCTGGGACTACAGGTGCACACTACCACACTTGGCTAATTTTTAGTAGAGACGGGGTTTCACCATGTTGGCCAGGCTGGGAGATTCTTTATACCATTTTGTTAGTGGTAGGATGGTATTTCTTATGAATTTTTTGTTTCATTAAATTTAAACAAAAGTACAGTAGAAAATGTTGCCAGGCCCATCATCACACCAGGCTATTTGTATGGTAAAATGCTTTGCACGAGTCATACTTCTGGTGTGCACCTGTGTTGCAGGTGACAGCACACTGTCATTTGCAACTTTATCATTTTTTCTTTCTTGTAGTTGTATTTAATAGGAATTAAATGTGTGAAAATAAATAATAACAATAAAGTTATCTACAAAGTTTGAACATTCTTTAGCATTCTTTAGCAACCACATTCTTTAGCATCTACCAAAAAAACTTGCATGATACATTAAATTTAAAATGCTATGAAATTACACATTACTCTCTAAAAATAATTGATGTCCAATGATTAAGAAACATTACAACTCACACCAGAAGTAGCAATAGTAGCTTAGTATACTACAGTAGACTATATGGTACGTATAAAATAGTGATGAATTCTTCACACAAATCAAATGGGTAAATAAAAACTATAATTATTTCTTTGCAAAACAGCAACAGGTATAACTTTACTGGTTGCATCTAATTTACATTAATATCCTTCATTTAATTTCACATCAGAGGAATATTTTAATGAGCGACTGCATAAAATAACAGTCAAAGACAAGTAATGTTTAACAAAACAAGGAGAGGTTAGGAGCTGTCACCCGTGCTTTCATGACACTTCTAAATCCAAAGCATTTGCAGACAAGCAGAAGAATTTTCCTTTTCTGCAGGGGAAAGGGAAAGCTGCATTTTAATTTTTGATTCAATTGAAACTTGATCTTTCCTGCTTAAAAAAATTACAGTTTTAGCCAAGGAAAAATGTATTTTTACTTAACATTTTGTCAATTCAACTCTTCAGAAGGCCATAAAAGTGGTATTTTACTGGAAAGGAGGAAGTTTGGGAAAACAGCTGGTTACTATCAAAGGAACTTTCTCTAAATAATCTATTCATTTCCAAAGTAAATTCCATAAAATTTTTATTTAAAAAATTCTTATTTTAAAAATTAAACCAGATCAAACAAAACAAAAAAGATTTGGGGGCACAATCTTTGTGTTATCAGAAAACTCTAAAGACTTTTAAAAAGGCAAAGACTCATAACGAAGAGACCAAGAGAACATATGAGCTATTACAGAATATTGGATTAAAATGTACTTACCCAGGACTCTCAAATATCATACATCTCCATTATGTAGGCTTTAGGCACCAAGCCAATGGCTCCCTTCATTTCTCCTACCCACCAGCCATATCTATTGTATTCCTAATTGAAAACAATGTGCAATATTAACCTTTAGACTGGTGTAAGTACAATGTCGTTGGTATGCAACTTCTTAGAAATGTTATTTCTATTTATAAAGTTAAAAGAGCTTGAGCTGCAAATGTAAACATTTTCATCTTTTTGTTTCTGGACAAAAATGCTGTTAGGCAACGATTTAAATTAAGGTATAACACAAAGCCTGTTTATTATTGGGCACGGAACACATAAACAATCACTCATGATGAAAACCTAGAAAATGAAACTACCTCAGGAAGCCTTCTCTCAGGGACACACTATCTCTCTCCACAGAGCCTGGGGACACCTTTTATGTGTAAGAGGCTATAGAAGGTTAAAGCCAGGATCCTTAAGCTATTATATATGCCTTCAAGAAGCTTATCATCTAGCAAGGATAAAATAATTTTTTTACAATAAACTACTTATTTCTTAAACTTATATGACCTAAAATGATTTAGAATGTTGATAGAGGTGTGCCCCTTCTTAAGAAAATCTAATATACACACTTTAACAGATAAATTAGAGAATATGGAAACACTAATAATACCAAAAAACTGCTTAAAAAATAATTCACAAATAGGTTCCTTTAAAATAGTTTCCCTAAGGCATTTATTATTCCTTTATTATTGACCATAAACTACCTTAGATAAAAGATAGGTAGAAGGAATTTAGAGTCACCCTTATAGTGGAAGATCAATAGGAAATAAAAGTATCTCAAGTTATAAAGGCAAAATATTAATCTAGCTGTAAAACAGGGTGGTCAATGAGTCACTTTTGCATTTACTTTGCAACCTGAGATAAACAAACCTATGCCTCCTTTTCTCCCACTTTTTCCTCCTTTGACGGATACACCACTGCTTTAGGCATTGTGAGTACTCCATAACTGGTCTCATATGTCTGCCAGATTGACTAATGTATTTTTATTTCAAACTTATTTATGTGTAGTGAGATACAAACAAAGTAAAATGAATTACAAGTTTCAAGAATAATATCTTCCAAAAGCAATACTCTTCACAAGCATTGTAGTGCTCAAATTTAATTTTTCATATAAATTTTTAAAATCAATCCCAAAAGTAATTTAATGGGTTATGATTTTCCAGCATCTGAGTCATAGATAAATGTGCATATGTATATTGAGTTATATGTGGGGAGGGAATGTTAATACTAGTACAGACTTAACATTTGTATTGATTAGTATGCTATTGACCATCAGAAAGGAAAATTATGCAATTCTTTAATACAAATGTAGCATTACATTAGTGTGTATGTATTGATATGTAGTCTATCAATACAGAGATTATAGGATAAAATCCATAGGCACTTTTTCAAACAGTGGGCAGTATCAGGATTAGGTTTATTGGAAGAACAAAGTGGAGGGGGAGAGGGGAGAAAAGACCACTCCTGCTATTGTTATTCTATTGAGGGCACAGCTCTGGCTTGTGAGGCAGTAAACTCAAGATTTTAAGTTTTAAACTTTTAAAGTTCACTGATAGTGTGAACTTAGTGGACGAAACTGTCTAAGCAACGAGGATACTCTGATGCCCAGAACCCAATGATGGCTATAATCTATGTAGGACATATTTATCAGAAGAAAACACTAACTTACTTAAAGTCATGATTAGCAACGATTATATCTTAATAGGTACCTAATAAAACTGCCCTTTTCTATTTTTAAGGCAATGAATACAATTAAAGCCTAATGCTTAACAAAACACACGTACTTAACGTTCCACAGACTACTGTAAGATTTCAAAATGGATAATTAACAGGGTAGGTCTGAGTGTTAAAGCTCTTATTCAATGCCAATATAAGATTTTTTAAACCGATTATTTGGAAGGAGAAAAGGAACTAGCCCCCTGCTCCCCAATGACAGACATAGAAAACATTCAGTGAGAGGACATAGTATTGGCTTAAACTTGCTTCCAGAGAATGGCCCTCAATCTGGGGGTCAATGCTTAGATTCAAATTACAAGCCAGAAAGTTATTACTTTATAATATTCTACTTTGGTCATAGTCTATGCTATCAACTAAAGGCATGTTATCATTTTCAAAAAGCTACTCACACCCAAATTTAAGAAATTAGTTCCCAAGAAATCACATCAACAAGGGCAGACTTCACAGTTGAGAGAATTCTGTGCTATGGTAGAACAGGAAGATTATTAACTAGAAAGCATAGTGGTAAACAGCAGGGAGGAGCTTAATCAACTATAAACAAATCCCTTAAAAGTAACACTCTAGGGAGAAAAAAGGTTTAGACTAAAATAATCTTAAATGCTTCACTTAATTTAAAATAATTGAAAAACATAGGAAACATATACTTCATAAAAATACTCTAAAATATCAGATTTAAATCAGAAAAGGTAAAACTAAAAACCAGAATATTACCTTGTATTTGTAAAGAATTGCAAATTATATTCCTGTTTGAAATTAATGCATTATGATCAAATATAGTGAGGTAGAAATACAGGAGGCAAATTTATGGATTTACACTGCAGCCAATAGAGTATGTTGACAAGACTGCAAATACAGGAGCTTTTTACTTTTATCATTACCATCCTCTGTATGAGCCTCCTGAGCAACATGAATCCCAATTAAACCATTTGCAGCCTATAAATTGGAATGAAAATGCTTCCTGGAGTACAGTATTCTAAACTTTGGCCTGAACATTCAAGATCATACAAGGTTTCCTTCTGAAAAAGAAAATCTGCCTGTCTTTGCCTTTCCTCTTTTCCACCCCCAAACAAATGTGATTATGAATGATATATTACTTACAGTGGAAAATAATGCAACCAATACAATGTTGTTTTGTAGTCCACAAACTAATTATAGTATTGTTCTATAAAGTCACAGGTGGATCATTTAAAAAACAAAAAGGAAAACTCTCAAACTTTATCTTCTTAGCAAACAAAAAATAGACAATCCATACCAGGCTGTTGTCTAAATCTTTGAAAGGTTAGGAAGCATCATGTAATCTTTATGGAACACAAGGTCTCAGGTACAAGGAGGTCTGCCATCTGGTATCTTTCACCTATTCAGCTCTTAACATCAACTGAAATGCTAACATAGGCAAGTGACTGTACTTCAGGAGGACTGATAAAATAATGAAGAGTCCTTTAATCTACAGGAAACCATTCTAGTCAATTTATAAGAAATATTGCATCCCTTTGTAGGACGTGTAATTATTTTCTATTAATCATGTGCTATAAAGCTACATTATGCGGTTATTCTGTTATCACTAGAAAGAGGCCTGCAGTCAGCTTCTGACAATGTTAGGTAATTACTAACACAAAGCTGCTTTCTCCTCCCGCAGTAATGCTATCAAGATCCAGAGGTGTAGTGATGCTTATTGTATAAAAATAGTACTCAAAAGAAATTCAATATCTGCAAAATGGATGGCTTTAAGGCAAAATGTAGTGTGGCAATCAAAGAAGCAAAAAAAAGCCAAACTTGCCCAGTAATCTGAGAAAATAATAGTAAGGCGGTAGTGAATGCTTGTGATCTAACTCCCATGTTTTCAATTTTCATACCATTATAATCATTTTATTTGTTTTATTTTGTAGTTGAAATTTTAGTCCCCAATTAATACTTATTGAGCAGTAAGAGTGACTGGGTAAGAAAGCAGGAAAAAGGACTAGTTATGATAAAGTGAAACAGAGAGTTTATCCAACATAATAGTAATATTTACTCGTTAACTAAATCTTCTTTATCTGCTGGAATTATTTTACACTTAAATAAGGCCCCAACATTTACTTAAATCTTTTTCAGCACCATGACTGTCATCTATCCAGTATGCTAATCCGCTTTCTGCCAATGATATGGTAAAAGAATGCTGACTTAACAGAAACCTGAAACATTAATAAGATTTAATAATGTATTAACCCTTTCAGAAATTAGTTGCCGATGTGTTTGAAAGCAACAGGTGTTTGCAATGTTAAAAAAAAATTTGTGTCCTTTTTCCAAACATATATCTGTGCTTCAAAACACACCAGCCTTTTGTGAAAATGAAAGTAATTTTATTCACAAAACATAAAATACAGCAAGTTTAAGAACCAATGGACTTGACTGTTGTTTTCCAAGTATTCTTCATTGTGATATCTTCTTATTCATAAACACTGTAATACTATGAAGACTAGATACCTATTTAAAGTGTATAAATACTTTCATCAAGGCTACCTCTTTAGAGTCTCTTTTTTATTAACTCTGATTAGAAACAGTAAGAATCCTCTCATTTCTCATACATCCATCGTTTCAAAAGGTTATCTTTAAAATGCACAACAGGAACTGTACAACCTTGGTGTTTTACTATTACTATCTACACATTAACTACTTGAATCTTAGATTCCTAACCTGTTAAATGAGGAAACTGACACAATCTCTAAGGACCTCCATGATGTTTGAGCACCACCATTCAGGAACCTGATTGAAGACACTAAGTTCCCTAGTGGTGTACGGAGATCAGTCTCATTACTTTGTAATTTACTTTGCAGGTGTGACTTTGAGTTCCTCTAATTCAAAGAATTACTGTTTTTCCTCCTTGCATTGTATACTCCATTTTTAAAGCAAGAGAGACAAAGACAAGGAAGCTGACAGTAAGAATTTAATTCTCATAACAAATTTTAGTTTATATCCCTGAGTCATGATATAGTTAATTCCAATTTCTACAAAGTTGACAGTTACAATACCATAGAGTAAAACCTGACATTCAGACTGATGATTCGCAGATAATGATAGGCAAAGAAGATCATGTCATGCTCAGTAGAGAGTGACTTTGGTATTCAGTGTATGGTATTTTTTTTTTTTTTTTTTTTTTTTTGAGACGGAGTCTCGCTCTTTCACCCAGGCTGGAGTGCAGTGGCGCCATCTCGGCTCACTGCAAGCTCCGCCCCCCGGGGTTCACTCCATTCTCCTGCCTCAGCCTCCCGAGTAGCTGGAACTACAGGCGCCCACCACCACGCCCGGCTAATTTTTTGTATTTTTAGTAGAGATGGGGTTTCACCGTGTTAGCCAGGATGGTCTCGATCTCCTGACCTTGTGATCTGCCCGCCTCGGCCTCCCAAAGTGCTGGGATTACAGGCGTGAGCCACCGCGCCCGGCCCAGTGTATGGTATTTTACCTATATGACTCTATTAACTGTTCTCAGGTTCACCTATTCCACTTTATTCTCACTGGCACCACTAATTCAGGGCTTCATCACCTTGCCCTGGATTACTGCATTATCAATGGTGCCTCTCTGTTCTTCCCAGGAACTCTTTTCATCAGTTTACCCTGCTGCTCAAGAACTTATACTAACTCTCCACTGCATTAACTATAGACTTCAGCTTGTTCCCACCCTGCTGGCAACCTTTTCCTGTCACTGTTCTAGCTGGCACAGTACAACCTTCTGCACTACACTCACCCTACCTCTGTGTGTAGTACTCCCTTCCCAGAGACATCTCCTCTCCCTCAGCCAAATCCTGTCCAATGACTAAGACCTGACTCAAGTTACTCAGTTGTCATGAATTTTTCTCTGAATTAGCTAATCCATATTTATATCTCTCATTTCAAGCTAAGCATTTATTCCTCAGTAGATTTTACGTACATTAGTTTTATTCCTTCAACTAAAATAAAGTACAAACTCATTAAGATCAGAGGAAGGACTTACACTTAATCTGTATGCCTCCCACTGCAGGAGATATAAAAGATGTTCCATAAATAGGTACTGGATGATTAAATAGACTAAGTCTTCATTTTGGATGATGCACCAGTGGACTATCCTAAATATTTTCTTAAGAAATGTAATGTCCAATAGTAATATATTTTCTTTTCTGTATATTAGACATAGTTAAAGAATTGTAGTAGTGACGAAACAAGCATTTGTTCTGAAGCATTCACATGTAGCTGAGTGGGCGATCTGAAGGAGCATGCTGTTCCCACCTGTGGCAGGCTGTTGCCACCATGTTTTCAAATGCACTACATGGGATGTGCCTTGTCTAAAAAGCTTAAATCCCATGTGCAGAAAGAAGGTATTTGTCCACATTGGAACAGGGACCAACTAATTCCAGTTCTTGGAAAAAATGAATTCAGTTTAACTTACTTGTAAGCACTGAAAGAAGTTAAGACAGAATTTTGCAAAGGCAAAAAATAGTATGACAGGTAGAATGGAAAATCTCCTGGTTTTTTCAGCTCCTTCTTATCTTCTCAGAAGATACAGAGTCTCATCCTAGCTCTGTTGCTAACTAGCTTTGTGACTTTGGGCGATCCCAAAGTTTCTTTAGGGATGATTTTTTTGTTTATATTTATATTCTTCATTGAGACTCTACAATAGTGCACTTAGGTACTTAACATATATCAATAAGTCTAATTATTATACATTTGGACCCTCACAGAATTCCCTTTATAAAATCTTTTATTATATTTACTATGAAAAGTTTTTGTTGAGGTCAATACCTGCCACTTATGCACTTATTTATATAAAGTTGTTCAGGGCAGATTCTAGAAATTCATGTAAGAATATTTAAGTAGCCAGTGCTGGGAAAAGCCAAGATCCTTCCTTTATGATTAAAAGAAATTACTAGCTCCCATCTCTCCCTTTTTTGGTTTGGCTGCCAAGAAGTTCAGGGCCAAGGTGGAAGTACAACCGCAGAAACACCATTGTCTTTTGAGGTCTCTATAGGAGTGGTCCATTTTTCCTTTGGGCTTTTATTTCTTTTTCCCTTATTATGTTGAGCCTCGACTTCTTTACCTACAAAATGAAGGGCTAGCACTAAGGTCCCCCTCACTCTATGATCCTATCATTCTAAGTTCTTTTAAGAAGTCAGGATTATTTCCTGTTGTTGACTGTATTTTGGTAAACGCATAGTAAACATCTATCTGCCATACTGTTAACGTATTGGGATACAAAAATACTTAAGACACAGTGTCTACCTCAAGAAGTTCAAAGTTTAGACATAAAGCCAGAGAAACAGGTAACCATTATATTGAATGTTAGGTAAGAGAGGGAAAATGTTTGTAAAAAGAGAAGCAACTAATCCTACAGCAGGATCTGAGAGGCTTTACATAGAAAGTGACAGCTGGGCTGAGACTCCAGAAGGAATAATGAAAGGAGCAATACATGGCAGGCGTGAAGGCCTGCAGAGATAAAAGAATGTGCTGTGTTCAGGGAAGAGTAAGTAGTTGAGAGTGTGGTTAACACACAAGGTACAGGAGAAGATAAGGGAAAAGTGGTGTAAGTTGCTGTAGAAAAACTAGCTTGGAAACATCAGGTTGATTTGGTTTCTCACAGGGTTTCTCTGGCTGCCTACCATTCTCCAAGGTAAGGAAGGAGAAGTGATTCTGGCCAGGTGTGATGGCTCATGCCTGTAATCCCAGCACTTTGGGATGCCAAGGCGGGAGGATCACCTGAAGTCAGGAGTTTGAGACCAGCCTGGCCAACATGGTGAAACCCCATGTCTACTAAAAATACAAAAAATTAGCCGGGCATGGTGGCAGGAGCCTGTAATCCCAGCTACTTGGGAGGCTGAGGCAGGAAAAATGCTTGAACCCAGGAGGCAGAGGTTGCAGTGAGCTGAGATTGCATCACTGCACCCCAGCCTGGGTGACAGAGCGAGACTCTGTCTCAAAAAAAAAAAAGAAGTGATCCTGAATGACTGATGACTGATGTCTATTGGCTCTATGCTCCCCTTTCATCAATACGGCCATCCACTCCTTTCCATAGCTGTTCTTCTAGGTTTTATATGTAATAGACACAGAAAATAAGCATTCATATTTGTTAAATGAATAAACTCCATTTATACATAAAGTTCCAGTTCAAGTTCCATTTCCTATGAATCTTTCCTTACTTACTTACTCCAGTATTTACTGACTTCCCTTTCTTCTGGGATTCTCCAGGACAACACTGATACCCTACATTGTGTTTTATTGCTATTATCTATTTTATGCACTGGTCTTCTCTTCGACTTAATTGCAGTCTCCTTGAATAACAGTTTGTAGCTTTTCTGGATCCTGCTCAAAATAGTACTTTGCATGAGTGTTCACCAAATATTTGTTGATTAGAAAATGAAATAATTTTGACCATCTATACAAGATTTAATTATGTAAAAGATACTGTCGATAACATGGTTTGCTGTTGTTTAGAAGTGGGATGTGATAATTACAATTAACCTCTGATATAGAAGAAAAGTTAAAGTCCTAATGAAGTCCCGCTTAAGTGTAGCAAAGTAGAAAGAGAAAAGGCTTTAGGGTCAGACCTGTATTGATACCTGGAGAAGGCACTTAATAGCTGCATATCCTCAGATAATTTCCATAATAACCTTACTGCGCATCAGTTTCCTAATCTGTAAAATTATAATATCATGTACTTCACAGCGTTACTATATTAATTATATGTGTGAAACCATATTAAGTACCTAGAACAGGACATTGTAAATGCTCAATAAACACTTTTTCATTCCCTCCCCCACTCCCTGCCCACTAATTGGTATAGCAAGTATTATGGCAACAACAAAAAAACAGAGTACTTTGGGATGCACTATAAGGCAATCTGATTATTATGAGCAGGTCTCCACCCTGCTCTTCCAAAGAGAATCCTATCTTCCCCCAAAGAGAACAAGTATTTGAGGAATATAACATTTTATTACAATTTTAACTTTTTTTTTTTTTTTGAGATGGAGTCATGTTCTGTCACCCAGGCTGGAGTGCAGTGGTACGATCTCAGCTCAGTGCCACCTCTACTTCCCGGGTTCAAGTGATTCTCCTGCCTCAGCTTCCCAAGTAGCTGGGACTACAGGTGCGCACCACCACGCCCAGCTAATTTTTCTATTTTTAGTAGAGACAGGGTTTCACCATGTTGGCCAGGTTGGTCTCGAACTCCTGACTTCAAGTGATCCTCCTGCCTCGGCCTCCCAAAGTGCTGGGATTACAGGAGTGAGCCACAACACCTGGCATGCTGGTTGTTCCTTGATAGCTGAATACTCAATGATGAACACCTGTCACTTATCTATAATTTACTAAACATTGACTCTAAAACTTTCCTTAATCAGTAGGTCTATCTCTAGTCTCTATGCCTAATGATTTCCCTGGAATATCTAGCTCCATGTTCTAAAGGGACGAGGAAGAAGACATCTCAAAGGAGTGAAAGTATGCTATACACACTGAGGGAGTTCCTGATTTTCAAGGCTGAAATGATGAATTGTTCAACTGAGAATTAAAAAAAATATATCAACATAGTGCTTTTCTTTAAGGTTTTGTTTTGCTGCTGCCAAACTCTTAGTTATTCATGCTGAAGTAAATCACATAGGCTTTACAGGTGGGCTCCTTTCCAAAGCAGCCTCCTCCACTGCCACCGCTGCTCACCTTGCCTCTCTGACAGTGCCTTCTGGCTTTTCCTCTACCTGTCAGGCCATTGCAAGGGCTGAAGCTGCCAGCCTGCCTCCTATAAGCACCTTTTGCTTTCATCTGCCAACATTTTTCTGGAATGTTTCCTCCAATTTATGTAAGAGGAAGTAGGGAAGTACTTAAGCATAGTGTTCACAAACAGATAACAAGAGGAGTCCTATGAGTAGAACTAGAACATTTTCTGACATGGTGTTGTGTCCATAAACTGCTTTTCACTACTAGGAGGAGATGGGTACTAAATAGGAGGTTGGCCTTGTTAATGCTTCCACTGTACCCTAGACCATACATCCATACTGACAGCATACAAACTAAATGTCATCGGACCAAATAAATGCAAGCACAAATACAAACACTTCTTCTTATCAAAAGGCTATAAAATATAACATTTTGGAGCTAGCTTAGTGTCAACAATGCATGTCCCACATTCAGATATCCTAGCTACTCTGCAGCAGTTGGCCATGCTATTTGTGGCATACTGGGTCATATGGTTACAAATGAAAAACTAAGACAGCTAAAAAGTAACTTATTTCCCTCTGCCAATAAAGCTCAACAAGACTTTCATTTCATTTATTAACATAGGTTTGAAGCCAAAAAAAGCCATAGTAACTTAATCTTTACATTCTTACAATGAGAAGCAAATGGTCAATGACAGTCACAATTCACCAATCACTGGAAAAAAGTCAACCAAACAGATATAAAGGGGGGTACTGCTTGAAACTCTAACCAATATACACCAAAAAGTACCTTTTTAGTGTATATTGGTGACCACAGTCTTCACCTACATTTCCTGTGTTTGACTTAATAAAAAGTTTCTCAAAGGCTGCAAAGCTAGTCGCATATGCCCTAGACTAGATAAAATATTCCAGAATTCTTAACTCTCATTTTTCTTTTAGTATCAAAGTACTGTGCCTCTTTTCTGAAGTATAGCTTGTCTGTTATTAAATCTCTAAAAATAATTTATTGCTTTAAAAGTAAGTATTAAGAATGTCTTTAGCAATTTATTGAGGAGTACAGATTGAAAGATAAACTAATAGAGAATAGAAATCCCGAAGAGCAAGATAGAATAACATAACCAAAAAGGCATTTGGGACCTCGGAATATACCTATTGCTATATAATCTGGATCCTGCTATTAAAATGATAAAATTTCACAAACATGGTTCTAGGAAAATACTATTAGCTATAATACTATGTTCCTGTTTTATTTAGTGGTAATAAAAATGAAATGAAAACTAACAAAAATATTTAGCATTATTTTAAACAACCCAATTTCTTAAGGAAATACAGGTTTTCTATCTCAAATATGATTTTCCCCCTATCAAATGAATCTGAAACCAATTGTTAATTCACTAACAATGCAACTGTCATTAAAATCACAAATTCTGCTTTCATTAGTCTTTATATATTTCATCCATTTTTTAAGAGAAAAAAGAGATTTCCAAATCTCCATTGAACTACTGAAGCTTTTAATTTTAACACATAAAAAAATAGCAGCAACCCTATGTGAATAGAAGTATAAAGCAAAAAGTACTGGCTTGCCTTTTAAGGCAGGCGGTGTTTAGATTTATTATTAGTGAGGTTCAAAGGTGAAACCTAAGAAAATGCTGGACACTTTGAAGGAGGGGCTATCTCAGCCAGGGGTCACATGATAGCTGCTAATTGGAAAATGTTAAAAAGGGAAGGGGGAAGGGCACAGTATCTGCCTACTCTTCTTTCTTTATTGCAACATTTGATTTGCACCAGAAGAAAAATAAAAAATAAAGGCTAAGATTTGTATAACTTTCAAAAGAGGCCTAAAATAAATAAATCACCCCCAGGTTGACTGAGCACAGATAACATTCCATCAAGGCTTTCTTGCAAAACAGAAAACAATATATTGAATTTTTAAATAAAACTATATTTCTGTAGTGATTTTTAAATGAAAACAACCTAATCCCCAAGCTAGTTAAACGTTTTTCTGCCATTACATTTACAAAATTAAAACACTTGCTGGGCACAGTGGCTCATGCCTGTAATCCCAGCACTTTGGGAGGCCGAGGCGGGCAGATCACCTGAGGTCAGGAGTTCGAGACCAGCCTGACCAGAACAGTGAAACCCCGTCTCTACTAAAAATGCAAAAATTAGCTGGGTGTGGTGGCACACTCTCAGCTACTTGGGAGGCTGAGGCAGGAGAATTGCTTAAACCTGGGAGGCAGGGGTTGCGGTGAGCCGACATCGTGCCATTGCACTACAGTCTGGGCGACAGAGTGAGACTCCATCTCAAAACAAACAAACAAATAAAAAACAAAAAAATTAAAACACTTTCATTAGAATGCATGGGATTTTATTTCTTGTTTTGTCTAAATGTTTATTTATATTGAAAGTATGCATCTTTTCTTAAACTATTTTATGTTGCCTTTTTAAAGAATATTTTCAGAACTGACACACTTCTAGAAGGTAAATCAAACAGTGATAATTTGGTATTTCAAATTATAAATGAGTCCATTACTAAAAGAAAGCTGCATATCTTTAAAATCTTTTAAATGGTCCTATTTATTATTAATAGACAAGTCATGGCATTAATTTCTTTACAAAGTACACCTTTCCTGTATCTCTACAAATACTATTTTAGAATCCTTAAAATGTATTCTTCCTTATATACACAATTTCTATATTTAATTCAGAATGATGAACAAAGTTTTTCATGATTAATGCTAATATTTTATTGACATGAAATAGGAAAGTAATAACCCATAGCTGGATTTAAAGTTGAATTTATGACACCATTTTGATTGTGTACAATAGCTGCAATTACCTGCACCACTCATTCTGAGCCACTAGATGGTGTAAAAAAATAAACGGAAAGGTAAAATTTCATCCCATCACCACAAAATCTTAATATAACTCTGAGAAACTCAATTAAACACATTGCGAGGCATCTAAAAATGCTGGTGGTTTCTATACTGATTGTACTTAATTTGGAATAATATCAAGCACTCAAAATTGCAGTTATTCACACATTAAATGAATTTATGGTATTAATTTACAGTCTGAGTTTGCCAAAGTTTCAATAAAACTGGAAGGCCAAGTCAATAAAGACTACTAGAAAGTCTCAAGAGATTCCTAGCTGAACTTGTCTGAAGGAAGGTAAGGAAGTAAGTCTTCACAAACATATACTCAACCCAAAGCAACCTGTCTACTCGCAGCCAAGACACCCATCAATAGCCCAGAATATGTCCAAATCTCATCAAGGAAAGCTAAATGTCTTCTCCTTTTCATCCTCACCAAGATTTACCAGGTTGATTCCACTAGGTCCACAGGTGAGTAACGATGAACACTGAACCTTATTCAGCCAAAGGTAATAACGTGCTGGCTAACAGGGTCTTCTTTCTTGGTTCTTTTTTCAAACTCCAAAATGAACCCCAGGTAAATTACACATCTCTAGAAGGCCCTTAATAAATATGATCATGATGGTGAAACTTCAAGCCTTGCAAAACACTGGTAGAGGAAGTACTTTCGATCAGCTCTCTCCCAAATAATAGCATTTAAAAATGTTAGATGGAAGTATGTGCTTCCCATGGGCTGGAACACCCGTAACCTTTGTTCTCTAATCAGGCTTCACAAATAAAATTAGTCTCCACAAAACAGGAACTGCCTCCTTCGGAATCCTAAAAGTATGATACACACCTATAATTATACTTTTAATTTCATGTTAACTGAAAATTATTTCCTGAGGCAACAGTAGAAATAAGAGATGCCTATGGTGGCTTGTTTCACAGCCAGTTCTGGAAGCTGGTGCTCTACCTAGCTTTCAGCAACAAAGACAACCTGATTCATAAAGAGGGCTTTACAAATAGATCCACATGGGCTTTATACATTTCATATTTACAAAAGGAGTATAATGGCTATATGCCACTCACTCCTATAATCTGAACTTGCAAGTGAAATCTAATCAACGTTTTAGTTTTATACACAATTGCAGCTAAATTGGTTTTAAAAAGACTGTGAGCTATATAAATTTAGGAATGATTCCAAGAAAGTTTCTTGACAGGAGTTGAAACTAATCAGTTTGATTTCTTTATTAAGTAATTAACCAAAAAGCTGTTATCTTAACTCAGGACAATTTAATGCTCAATAACAGGCTTAATCAAGAGTTGTGACATGACTATAGCATCCAAGAACTTAAAACATCTTTCTGGGAACAACAGTAACAAAAACCCATGCTAATGAGCAGAAGACTGAGAGAAATAAGTGACCAGCCTTAGCTTTGGGCACCCTAACTAGCAATTATCGCAGTTGGCTTTATTTATTTTATCACAGTTGTCAGAGTGGGTCCTGGCACATTGCAGGTGCTTTATGATGGATGGAAGGAAGGGAGGAAGGAAGGAAGGAAGGAAGGAAGGAAGGAAGGAAGGAAGGAAGGAAGGAAAGAAGGAGCACAGGAAAAAAAACAAAGGTAAAAGCACTGGTCTGGGAGTCAAGACACAGCTCAAATCATGACTCTGGCATTTTCTTGACCCAAGTTCCTTTATCTATAAAACCAAGAATTAGATTATCGTCATTGAGACTCATCACTCTAACATTCGATGATTCTCTGTGTTATGATTTTAGGCACCAGCCATCTAGTGTTAAAATTCAGTATGTGGCCTTCTTTCCAAATTGTCTTCTGCCTCTAACAAGTCATACTATCTCTCTGAAAAGTCCAAAATATTTCTCTAATCAAGAAAGAAACCACATCAACCTCCTAGACTTATGGTTTGACATTTTTCTACTTATATTTCAATTGTTTTCATACATCATTTGTTTCTAAAGTAGTCTTGTAAGTAGACAGAGGGAAATTTTTAAATCCCCATATTACGACAGGGGAAATTAAAATATGAAAATTAAGGGAGCTCACATACATTACCAAATGTATAATCACAATAAGAAACTTGACTTTTAGATCTAAGGACAAAAAGATTCTGAATAATCCAGTATTCTAAGAAGCAGACACAAGAATTCATATATACATACACACACATAAACATATATATATAATATGAAGATGGGTTTATAGAATTATACTTTGCCATTTTGTTTACAAATATAGTATGCTAAACAACTTAAAAAATTACCTAAGCCTGTCTGAATAGAAAAGCATTGCTTTTAAATTGCCGGAACACCCAACGTATTTACATAAAGATGAAAAACTTGTTCTATAAACATAGTGTTTCCAGTAGTGAATGGCAGACAAAATCAGAATAAGCACACAGAAGAATAAAAAGGAAGAGGAAAGAAAAACATAATAAATAATCTAATACCTTACAATGTTAACTTTCACATAAGTATATTGTTTCTGGAGAAGGCAGTAGGTGGATGTCAGCCAAGGGCTGAAGTGATAGGTAAACACACTGTTAAGTTGAATCCTGTTATCTGATTGTGTTTAAAATTTGATTACATTTCACTTGACAAAATAATTAATTATTGTGAACTCCCAATTGTTAACAAGGACCTAGAAGAATTCCAATTGGCATTCTTCCCTAGCGCTGTAAATCCAAATGCATTAAAAATCGAGCTTTTGTACTCCCTCTTTACAAATGTCATTTTGGGGTATCTTCTTACCTTGCTAAGAATGTAAATCACATCACCACGCTTAAATGACAACTCATCAGAAAAAGCTCCAGTACAATCCCACAATCCCTGGTAAAAATTAGCATAATCAGTGCTCTTATCCCCTAGGAGGAAGAAAGAGAAAGCATGAATTAGGGCCTTCATGTAATAACCCCCCATTTCAAAATAAACCAATAGAAATTAAACGATGCCCTAGAACACCAAAATAGTCTAAAAAAATTCTGTCCTGAGTAAACGAATATTTTATTACATTCACATGAATCCTATGTCTCACTATCCTCAAGACCGCTTTCAAAAAGATCTGATTTTGAATTTCTGCTTTTCTTTTTCTGCCTTTCATCTAAAATCTGTAATTGCTATATGCTGTCATCAAACCAGCACCTAAAAGTTGCTTCCCACTTATTTTAAATAACAAACCTAAGCCCACTTGCAACATGTTTTGAAGATGTGTCTGCCACACTTCACAATGAGCAATATCCATGAGATGTGACACACGCTTTGTGAAATAACCATCTCACAGAATTTGGGACACTTCATGAAAATAATAATAGTAAAGGAGCTAATGTACAAATATAAAACCAAAACTAAGGAACCAAAATTTAAAAAAAAATACTAAACCCTAGAGATGGTTAATGAAAGACAACAACAACGTGGAAACAGTATAAAGAGTAATTGCAGCAATTTTCTTTAGGGACATTTGTACCCAAAGCCAAAGTTATCTTTGAAAATTTTTAGCAACTTTGAAATTGCCAGTGTTGAAGCTGCATTTTTCAAAAGATTTTTGTCAGCCCCGGTTTAGGACATTAGTCTCTGAATAAACATGCAACATACACTGGAGTATCAGCTCATCCTTCTAACAGCATAAGCACAATGGATGTGATGTGCTCAAACTGCCATACAGACCATTAACTGATTGATTATTTAGCACTTTCCACTCTGTAATACCACAATAAATGGGTAATAAATGCTTTGTCACTTGTACAGCGCGGATCTCCTGCAACACAGAACACAGTTAAACACACTAGACGCTTTTGTTACACTAAGAACTGTTTCCTGTTTTTAATTTCATGATAATTGAGTTTTGATGAGTTAACACAAAAAGAATGCAAGTAATATCAATAAGATGTCCGTGTGTTCACTAGCCAGGCAGAATATATACGTGCTAACGACTTCCATCGTTGGAATGTCATCTTTGAATTCTGAGGGGATAACTGTGGAGACACAAGCTGGACCAGGGTTGTCATCTCAGTATTGTTACATGGCTCTCAAACAGCAGGCTTTTTGGTGATTCCAACACAACTAGTCACATTAGCATGTCATTAGGGTGTTCATCTTATTACACATTTTTTTGTGATTTACACAAAGTGTTACGTTTGCTAGAAAATTTTAAAATTCTCTTTAAGAAATATTTTAAAGCCAAAAAAAAGATAATCTGAATAATATGGAGTCTGAATATTTAGGAAATAGAATGCTACTTTTCGCTTATAAGAAAATAAAGATGGACTAGAAAATATACAACCTAGTAAAATCCCTCTATTAAATTTTGTCTCTTGTTTTCTAAGAATTAAAAAAGAGAACGAGGGACGATGGGAGTGGGGAGAGAAGGAGGAAGAGAAAGGAGGAGGCAGTGGGAGAGATAGAAACCTTATTGACTTCTCCACACTAGCATTTGAGCACTCATCATGTACCAGCAGGGATGTACACAAGCTTGGGAATCCAACCAAGAACTAACAATGCTTGTGGCCACTCTTCATTACATTTTTTTCCCCAAAGCATGTATTAAGTAAATTCTAAAAATGGACACTAGAGGGCACTGCAGCTGGCCAGATCACTTCAAACATTGTCAATTTTTTTAAAAGAAAAAAAATCACTTAATAATAAAGTGACTGATTTCCTTTAAAAACCACTTATTTAGACAAATAGAGATTTAGAAGTTGAAACATTCTAGTCAGATTAAATCAACTGGTAAATGGGTCAAATGTTGTGCCCCTTGCAGTCCGTCAGTGTCAGTTTAAAAGTCAGGGAATTAGAGCAAAGAGAGGATGACATCATTTCACATGCAAGGCCTTCCCCCACAGTAACATGCGAGGCCCTCCCCCACAGTAACTGGCCAGGAGATAAAAGGATCTAAATGGCTGGTTTCTTTAGTCTGTGTTCCCCATGCTGCTCAGCCTTAGGCTTGCTCCAAAAAAGTGGAAGAAACAAAACTTGGACTAAAAACTAGAGTAGAGGTTTTGGCTTAGCTATGTTGTCCCATTGCGTTCCCCAGCTGTCCAGGCTGCTCTTCCTTTTTTTCAGATTCTCTTACAATAGTTTTTATTCAATAGATTCTCAAAGGGGACGGGAGAGAAAGAAGGAGAAGAAAAGTGTATGGTGATTTCTAACACATAATCCTTATCACTTTGGGGTCCCTCTTCCCCTCGATATGCTTGCTGAAACTCCCATTAACACTAATGGGAGTTACAGAAGCACATGAGGGGAAGAGAGACCCCCACCGTGTGCAAGATGCATCTCTCCCTAGATGTGCATCATGAGCATTTCATTAAATCTCACTGCTGTAAAGAGGCAACAGAGCTAGTGATTTGGCAATACCGGGAAAAAGATGCATTTTCAACTGTGCTTTCTATAATCTTGATGATGATGTTACCCAAAGACCAACCTCATTTGTGTCCCATATGAGAGCTCTGTTAAAAAATAATTTGTTTATGTCACACAGCTACATACATGTATGATTTACTAGTCTATCTATTTCAGCATGCAATACTAGTTACAAAGCAGAAAAAATTGTAAGTAGGGGGGAAAAAAACCCTGGCAGTATATATTTATTAGGCTTAGTCTCAGGGAAGTAATGTTTGAATTCTTGATATGAAATCTGGACACAAAAATCAGGAACAGTCTTGTTCCTTAAAGAGAAGCAATCTCCTCTAGCTTACTTTTTAAAATTTAAAGTGTAGCTAAACATACACAAAAAATTAAGCACAGACAGCCTCGAAAGCACAGGTTTGCAAAAGTTAACACTGTTCACCCCTAAACACTGAAAAATAATCCAGTTGAGATATGTATTTTTAAAGATGGGATGAGGCAAATGTCATAAACATACATTTTAAAGCACAAATTAAGTATGTTTAGTTGTCTTTACTACATGGATTAATTTTCCTATTCTATCCATATCATGATCTATATTTTAAAAATTACAAAAAAAAACTACATTATGTTTCTTGTCTTGAGAAGCATGAATGATTAAAAAAAGGTAAGAAAGAAAAAAATTAATTAGTCAGCCTGTGAAAGATTAAAACGATGTTCTTACTCCTGCTTTTAAAAACATACAAGAAGAACTCACTGGGCAAAGCTAACAGAATTGTTATGAAACATGTAGACAGAGGAGATACTTTGCAAAGATGAAAAACATGATGACCATGGATGAAACATATGAGAATAAGATAGTGGAGAATCTCTCCTTTGGTGTTAAAAGGTTTAAAAACTATTTTAGAAAGGTAAACATATTCTATAATGTTCAAAAAAAATCAAATGGAATCTTTATGTATATACTCACCCACGTATCTGCAAGATATATAAGTTTGAACGTGAAGGAACTTGTAAGAAACACAAGATTAATTTTGTTTTTGCTTACATACTTTACATTAGAAAAGTCTGTGGTGGGGGGGTTTAGTAAAATCAGTCAATGTGAAAAATATATAACATTCTTGACTAAGGTTAGAAGTTCATGTCATGTGATGCTCAGCAAGATAGTAATACCCTTGTCAACTCACTGCCCTGCGTGGCAAACAAACTTCTAGTGTTACATCTTTGACAGCCTAGGGAAGAGCAAAGGTCACTTCTATGCAAAAGCATTAAAACTGTTGCTTGAAAAGAATTTCATGTCACTAAAGATAAGAATTATTGTAGTGTTTTATAGCTATTGCATGAAAGGCTAGATCTATTTACTGCATTCCTTTGAGGAAAACTGATTTTTTTTCCTACCCTCAAAGGCAAAAATTTGGGAGATGTTTACTTTAAAAGGGCTTTTGAAAAATACAATTGCTTTAAGCCAAAATATTTGTATCTGTGGAAGGACCATCTGTATGTATCTACTTTCTATACCTGCACTGAAATTTTCTTAAAAAGAAAACTACATGTTTTTGGCAGAAGTTTCATGATATATAACCCAAAACATATATACTTCAATTACTATTGAACATAGTCCTCAAGGTTTCACTAAGCCTCAGTGTTTTATAGCTGCATTTTATAGGACTAGAGTGCTAACATGTAATGATTTTGTTCTCGCTTCCTTTCTGAAAAAACACCAACCAAAACCTTTTGTAGCAACCTACTTCTGCTTTCCTGTCCAGGTCTAGAATCAGGCCTCTGTTTCCTTTCCACATGTCACAGTAGGAAGGACCCTGGAAAGCTACTTCCTGAACACACACTTCTTGTCCACCCGGCCTTGACAGCTTGAAAGAGTGATGTATGGACATATCAGAGAGGGGAAGGTGACCCTAACTCTAGCTTTATGCAAGACACAGAGATGATATGGCAGACCTTGCCCCAGCTGACATGTGGCTATGAAGAGGTGTAAAGTCCTGATAAGAAGGCAGTCTTTCTCTTCTTTCCGTGTAAAATAATTGCTGATTTATCAAAACTAACCTCATGCTTGCACTACAGATATGGTTTATCTCCTGCTATTTGGAAATAACAACAAGCAAGAAAAGTTGTCCGTATCATGTGATTTTGTACAGACTGTGTGCAATTATTTTTCCAGTCTCATTCATAATTAGTACTTGGGGATATGTGCCAAGTGGAAATGGATAAGGGGAACATCCTTCCTAGCCTTTTAGGCCACCAGTGTCCTTTTCCAATGTTTAAGCTGCTGTCACTGGACTCTGGCATTTCTTACCCAATTCATTTGCTTTCTGTGCTAATCATATGCAATGAAGATATGCATGGCCAACATTTAAACAGGCTGCAGATCAATTAGCGGTCTTAAGTTTATCTGATTTTTATCAAAGAAGACAGAGCTGTGGGTCGATTGTCAGAGCCTGTGTCAAGTTGACCTTTTCAGAGATGTCTACATTGCCAGTCCCCTGGGCAACTTGTTGTCCCCTGTTAGTCTCTGAATGGCAGAAGTCTGTTCTGCTCAAGCACAAAGTATACACAGATGTCTATATTACATTCTTATAGGTTTGACAGCAACTGCATGTTGTATCTATAAACTGTCCTTTAGCAGTGACACTTCCTCAATGATGATAAGCTAATTTATGCAACTAAATCTCCTTTGTGCAGAAATGAAAGCTAATTGAGTCATTACAAAGTAATTCAGGAAGGAATACCTTGTGTAAATTGGCTTACTTTATAAATCCTTCTCAAGTGGTTTTCATGCATCCTAAATGGGACTAAGCAGCTTATCAGCCATAAGATATCCAAGCCAAACAAGGCAACTTTGGGGAGCTGTGTAAACATCTTTAGAACAGTAAGAACATGGATAAAATGAAAGTGAACAAAAGCAAAATAAGGTTTGCCAAGAAGCTACACAATTTATTACCTGAGGTGTGATGAACACTATCCTGACTCATCTTCCTTTGTTCTTCCACTTTCACTGGAGCACTGTCCTCTTCTTCTTCTGTAAATAAACATTATCAATGGCACACTGAAGGGTTTTCTCAGGGATAACAATACAGTACTCACTCAATTTTAAAGGCAAAACTAAAAGTTTATAACACATAAACATTATTTTTCAAAGAATAAAACAACTCAAGATTCACATTCCTTTTTCAACAATCTAACACTGAATAAATAAAATAGTAGCTACTGCCAAATAGCAACCTTTCCAACTTTCCAAATAGCAAACTTTCCAACTTTCCAATAAAATACTAGCTACTTCCAAATAGCAACCTTTTCAACTGGCTTGGCAGAATTTAAGATATGTACTAATGCACTGCATGTTTTGTTTTAAATACTTTTAGAAACTCATCTGGAACAATCTTAATTTCAGGAAAACCCTTAAATCCAGTAAAGTAACACCCAGCATTATACTGATACACCACATTATACTGTGGCAGGAGTATCATATATAAAATCATGGTCCCTAAAACATCATATAGCAATGAGAAATGTGTGATTAAAAATGCAGGTAACCTATAAATCATTTATTGAGTATCATATAATTTCATATGTTTTCTCACTTAATCTTCACAGGAAGATACTATAATGATCCTCATCCTTTGAGGTAATTCCCCCAAAATTATACCAAGGACCTATTATGTGTCATATACAATGCTGGATGTTAAAATCCCATAGACAAATAATTTTTAATCCTCATTCTACAGACAAGTTTATTTACGGAGACTCAAAAAGGTGAAGTAACTTCCAAAGTGTGTCATTCGAACTTAAGTTTGTGATTATAAAGTCAATGTTCTTTATCCTACATATAATCAGAACTCCATTTACATTTGTTCCACATTCACCTATACCATTCCTTCCCCAAATTACACAAATAAATAAGATAAAATTAAATGAGAAGAGTTTTAAATAGACTTAATAAACTAATTCATTTACACCAAGAAAAATACTTATTACATTATTTTTCCTCACCTAATGATTTACATACAAACCTAGAAATACTTAAGGCAGGACATATAAAAAAATGGCATGCCAAAGAAAAACTGGATTCAAAGAGAATCATAATTTCAAGAAAACTCCTAAAACTTTAAAGAAAAATATGCAAAATATATAAATGTAGTCATTGTAACTATTCAATCAATCGATCAATCAATCAATCTTCACTGGATATTAACTAACTGTGAGACAGGGGAGATCTACCAAGGAGGTAAAAGTAACAGGAAGCCTCTGCTCACAGGAAGCTGACAGCACAGATGGGACAGAAGACAAGCTTTAAAGGAAAACAGGCTGAAGGGGCCTAAACCTGACAAGTGAGACACAAAGCACTGAAGAAGTGCAGCAGAGAAACCCCCCAACTAGGGAGTACCACGGAGGCTCCAAGGGATGGAGAGAGTTTAAATAAGGAGAGAGGGTAAGAAGGATATTTCCAGAGGGATAGGTATGATCTTTAAAAGAAAAAGGCACGTTCATATTCATTTTGACTAAAGAATCTGGTACACATGGGGAAGAGCTGGGTAGGAGTTACGCTCATAGTTTGGACCAGCTGTTGAGGGGCCATGAACATCTTGTTATGGACTTCAGGCTTTTATTTGGTGGGCAGTAAGAGCCTTAGAAGGTTTTTTGAGCAGAAAAAGGGCAGGACTGAAGCTATGCTTCAGGAATGGACATCTGATCCCATTGTCTCTGACAGCCTAAAGAAGGGGTGGGGAGAGAGACTACTGTGGATAAAGCGGAAGGAAGTCTTGAACTGAAGGGGCAAAGGAAATGGAAAGGAGATGGTTATAAGAGGTAAAGGAACCAGAATGGATAAGCTTTGTGCCTGAATGTGGAGGAATGCTCTTTTAGTAAAAAGAGCAACAAAGGATGGCTAAGGTTTTGAGCTTAGTTAACTGAGCAATGGACATATTATTACTAAAAGGAGGATAGCCAAAATAATCTATCTTACTGGGAAACACAAGGAGTTGTGTTTTCAACAGGAGGAATTTAATGTATTGGTGAGGCAACCCAGAGAACATGTCTGGGCAACTGCAAAGTATGGTAGAGCAGTCAGGACTACAGGTGGAAATTTAGGAGTCTCCTGAAAATGTTAAGTGGGGATGAATCAAAATCAGCATTTCAATCAAGCTTGAGGGTAGCTGTACTTACACGACAAATATAACTGTTCTGAATTTCTGTAACTCAATTCAAACAAAATAATGACAACTCCAATATAAGGGACACCTGAAAATATCTGGCATTTTATTCATGTTGTTAAACCTAACACTGACAATTTAATATGGTTCAGTCAAATATATAGAAGATCTAATAAAAGTATACCATTCTTTTAAAAAGTATCCTGTCTCTTTTCTTTTTAACAATAGTTATGCCAAACTTATGCCAAACCTTAAAGGCTAGCTTTAATAAATGGGTTAATAGGGTGTTTCCATATAAATTTTTAAAGGTAGAAGGGATGTTTACAGTCATTATTCCAACTTACTCATTTTATTGACAGATAATTTTGTAAAAGGTGAAGGAGAAAGCCTTCCTTACTTTTCACACTTTCTTTCCATAGCACCCACTCCCCTTTTAATTTAGTCACAAATTCAATAGTAAGAAATCAATTAAAAAATGGATAAAGGCACTCGTCCTCAGTCAAAAGCTATAACCGCATCAATACAATAAGTACTATTCGTGGCTTTTAAGAAGAGACTGTGGGGGCCGGGCACGATCGGTCATGCCTGTAATCCCAGCACTTTGAGAGGCCCAGGCGGGTGGATCACCTGAGGTCAGGAGTTCGAGACAAGCCTGGCCAACATGGCGAAACCACATCTCTACTATAAATACAAAAATTAGCATGGCATGGTGGCAGGCGTTTGTAATCCCAGCTACTCAGGAGACTGAGGTAGGAGAATCACTTGAACCCGGGAGGCGGAGGTTGCAATGAGCTGAGACCGCGCCACTGCACTCCAACCTGGGAGGCAAGAGTGAAGCTCCATCTCAAAAAAAAGAAAAAAAAAGAGACTGTGGGATTTAGATTTCACCACCCAAATCAGCATGAACATATAAAAATTCATTACAATACTTAATGAAAAAACTCTGCTCTTTGACAAAGTTAACAATGAATTTAGAAGTATTTGTTACTATGAATTTTTTATTTTATTAAAACTTAAGTGCCAGTAACATGTGCTCTGGATTGTATATTGGTGTCAGAGAGCTTTGTCCTTAGAAATATGCACTCTTAAATTATCAGAATAATGATATTAAAAGTATTTACTTAAGAATTAATGTTTACTATAAAATATCCAAATTGAAATCCATGTAAGATGCCATTTAATAAGCAGATTTTAGAGGATGAGATGGTCATTAAGGACACTTTCTTTTTCCATTTTAAACCTGGTAGTGATATTTTTAAACCAAAGCTTTATGCATTTCCTATATCAATTTTTCTTAACAATATTTAAATAACTCATTTTATCTTGGCTAACAATACAAATAGCTTCCATGTAAAAGATAACAAAATCAAATATGGTGTATGTTTTTGAATCTTAGGCAGGGAAAAAAACCTCAGACTGAACCTTGAATAGAACTTGGCACAAAGGAGATATTTGATAAATACAGAATGAACAAATGGATTACAAAATCATAAAAATAAATCTTAACATATTCATTTATTAATAGAATAAAGCTCTTAAAAATATGTAAGAACAAGTGACCAAAATTCTAGGCAATAATCACCTTCATAATATATTAGAAATATATACATTCACATATTTTTTTATTTAGGTTTATTATTAAATATGTATTATTTTGGTGTTGAGGCACAATGTCATTGTACAATACTAATTAATACCTCAAATAGTCAATCTTTGTGAGTTAATATATTCCATTCAACATTTTAATAACAGTAAACAAAAACAGCTCAGCTATGCAGTAAAATCCATCAAACCACACAGATGGTTATAAAGTTTTCATTATGTGGTTTCCATAGCAATCATATTGCAAATCTGGAAGCTTCTTGCAAATAAGCAGCTTGTATTTACATGCCTCTCAGCTGCAGCAGAAAACTCTTCAACATGTGAAGTTATTATTCCAATCACACATTGTTAGAAGAATCATCAGGAGATTTTTTTTTTTTTAACAGACAGGATGAAAATAACAGTAAAGTGAGCTAAGTGCAGAAGAAAATTCAAACATAGTCACACGTTTACTAAACTGATCAGTGAGAACAGTAGAAATGTTCTGGTAGTCATCAAAAGGTTTTAACAATAAACTCTGTCAAAAATATGAAACTTCCAGGAGCAATCAGACCCTGAAGAATTTAAAAAAAAAAAAACTGCACCCACCCCTCTTTTTAACAGATATTTGGCCTTCTCTCTGAGTTGAGCAAAGAGAGGAAGAATGGCAAATAGTTTGAGCCTTCCCAAATCTTTTTAGCATCTGAGAAAAGGCTTACTGTGGGAAAAGTCCTGGCCCTTTTTCCTCCCTTTTAATCTACTTAATTTACAAAATTGATCCAGTTCCATAACAGATGGATTATTACCCTAATATGGATTGCAAATCTGTCTAGCTATGCAGTTTTTACAAAATGGGCATTTATGGCTTACTAATGTTCTTATCTTTAAGATAAATAACCAAAAAGAAGAGTGATAGACAAATGGCACCCTTTAGCTGACACTGCTTGAAAAAAGGTTGAAGAAAATTTGTTAGCACCAACTCAAGGTATGTGATGTTCACATCAAGGCTGAGGACTGATTTTATCATCTCTTCCAGGGAGAAGAGGAAGACAATATAAAAAATCTTTCACTTACATAATGATCACCTTTCTCACTACCCTCAGAAAACAGCTTTACTAAATTATAATGTACTTTAAAACATAAAACACAGAATGAAAAGTTAAGCTCTGAAATAAAGTTTGGACTTAGATCTCCACCTGTCCAGGCATTATTTAATATTATATATTTTTCTCAGGAAATGTGAATATTTATTACTTAAATGTTCACATTATATGCATTTATATCCATTATGTAACTAAATCCTCCAACAATTCTATGAGGTGATTATAAGTACTTTTATCATCACCATTTTATGAATACAAAAAATGAATTTATGGAGCTTGAATGACTTGTCAAGGTTCACACATCCAGTTAGTACATAAGCTGGGATTTTAACTTTAGGCATATGCCTTAACTCTAAGCCACAGTGTCTCCTCCTTTATTTTCATTAAAATCTTCAATTTACAGGTGGATTGCTTTCTAAAATTTTACTTAAAATACTGTCTGTGGACTTTGAAAACATTTTCACATAGAATAGTAGGTTCTACACTATCATAGCATCGTATCTGAAGTACACCTTAGCAAACTTTTTAGTGCTGATTTAGAAACAATTGCAACCAGGGGTGCCCAAAATATATGGTCTTCTTTCTCTTCTCCCAGTTCCCCTTCCTCACCTCTAGCTTTTAACACACTCCTCTGTTCCTAAAGTTACACACTATTTGGGCATTGCACACAAGATGCCCCTGAGTGGGAGATGGAAGAGGTGACATGGGGGAACAGAGGACACCACCGGCTAGTCCTAGTGGTAAAATGTAAAAGATAGAAGTACTGGGAGGATATACATAAATAGAACCCCACCCACTCTTCTCTCCCATGACCTGTGGCAAGCCACAAAGGCTGGAAGAAGGGTTGGAAAAGTTAAAGTCAAATCTAAGGGGTATGGGCAAAAGATTCAAAATTATGACAGCAAGGGAAAGTGAGCTCCCCAGGGGCCTATAAATCCAGAAATACTGGTAATATGAAGGATTTTTATATTATTATATTTTATTATACTTCTAAAGGACTGTTCTGTCTATTCAATAGACTATTATTTTATAGCAATAAAATACATATTTTTAAAAAGATATAAGCATGTGCCTTTTAGCATTATACAAACTTCAAAATGAATGGAAGCATAAAGATGACTGAAATAGCATAGTTAGAGTCATGTTTACTCTTACGGAAATTTGGCAAAGTGGGGCCTATTGTTACAGCTCTGTTACTCACATAAACTGGACACTGCTTCTAATTCTTAGTGTCATCTCTGTACTTCAAAGTAGGAAGAGCAAGTCTATCCCACAGCACTTTGAAGAAGGATTTGGGGAAGACAACGAGATAACCAGACTTCTCAGGGGAAAATATGAAAAATTAGTATGCTGTATCAAGTTTATTACCTTAAGAACTAGGAGTTTTACAACAATTTATTAATTAAGCAACCAGGAAGGTTAATATGATATAAAAGGCAACAAAATAAGCAATAGTTGTTCAACCAGAAAATCTGATTTTCACCTTTGACATTCTATTAGTCTAAGGTTTAATATGAAAAGGTTATCACTACCTTTCAAAAGCAAAAGGAAATACCATTGGATTGTAGTAAATTTCTGTACTATGACATTAAAATTAATCATTTAAACACAAATCTGCTTTGGGAGGCCAAAGCAGGAGGATCACTTAACAGTTTGAGTTTATAGTGAGCAAAGATCATGCCACTGCATTCTGGCCTGGGTGACAGAGCAAGACCCTGTCTCTAACAAAAACAAAAAAATACCCATACACACACAAATTGGAAAATGTGAAAATAATTTTTCACATAGACATATTTGTTAATATCATGATTGGGATGTTGAGGAAAAAGCTTGAACTCAAGCAAAGATCTCATTTGACAGAGTCAGGAAAAAAATCTTAGAAGGGAAAGAAACCTTAGATAGAATCTTGTTCAGTTTCCTCATTTCATAGAAGATGAGGTAAACTGTGGGTGCTGAATGACGGGACCGAGGGCACACAGCTTGCACACTGCACCCTTCTCCCTGAAACTGCCTTCTGTGCACCGCAGACATTTCTGAAAAGTTATCTGCTGCTCGAGAAGCACTCCTTTGTTTCAGGAGCAGTCTTGTATACACTCGATCACCTACAGGCAATTAGGCAATTATGCCAAAAAGGAATGTATATAGGTTAAAAACAAAGTTTTCATAGGTCAGATTTGGTTGGTCAGAAGCGACTGTGAGTTAGAAAATGATCCCACTCCTAAAGAGTACTACGTATTAGGAAGTTATGAAATGGAGCTCCTTCTTGTCCCATTGAATTATTCACTGTATGATAAAAATTCTCCTTTACAACCCAAATTCTTAGCTTTTTATTAAAGTTTATAACAAATTCTGTAATTCTAAAATTCTTTTAGTCCAAGAAAGTCATTTATTTTTCACTTATAGTAACTTCTATCTGGCTCTGGATTTCTGATACAATTACAGCTCATTTTTTTTCATTTAAAGTAACCCTTTTTCTTATTATTCTTGTTAAAAAAGCAGTATCTACTCATTGCTCAAAGTCAGAAAATAGAGATAAGCAAAATAAATAAATAAATCATCTATGATCCAAGCATAACCACTATTAACACCTTCTTCTAGGCTACCTTTATTCAGCTACTGGTTTTTCTTAATTCTTATTTTAAGTAAAATACCCCAAATGCATATGTATTCATTGTCCCCATACATTTCTTATCCCAAATGTATATATGCATTTCACTGTAAACTGTTTTGAATCCTTTTTCAGAAAGTAAGATACTTTAGATTTTTTTGACTTGCTTTAAATTTTATTAGATTAAAAAATACTATCTAGTGATAAATAGGTTGATGTTATGATTATTTGACTGTAATGTGGCTGTCTTATCAGGGTCTACAACTGCCTACTATAACCTCTGGAAAAACAGCTGATATATGGATGCAGAGCTCATTTGTTATAGGCTTTTGCTCTGTTTCCTCTGCTTGCCTATGCAAATATACCGTTTCTCATCCTATGCAGTGCATCTTAGCATCATTTTCAAGAGCCCAAGAAAGAAAAAGCACAGTTTCATAGAAAGAACCATCACCATTAGACTTACTGGTTCCACATCCCTTATACCAGCAGTGCTTTCCAAGATCTGTTTGCAGGGTGGAGGGTCTGCGGGGTCAAAGCTATTTTCATAATAATACTAAGACATTATGTGTCTTTTTCACTATGTTAACATTTGCACTGATGTTGCAGAGCAATGATGGGTAAAACTGCTGACACCTTAGCATACATCAACTTAGACTGCCCTGAACTGGCATAAAAGGAAAAAAATGAAAGAAGTCAGTTGCACTAAAGAATGTCCTTGATGAAGCAGTAATAATTATTTTCACCTAATATCAACCTTGAGTACGTAACTTTAATATTCTGTGTGACAAAATCAGAATGTATAAAGCATTTCTGCTACACCACCAGATGTGTAAGAATCTGAGTGTTGAGCTGAATTAGCCACTTTTTTATTCATGGAACACCATTTTTACTTGAATGACTGACAAACTATGGTTATTTAGACTTGGGAATCTGGCAGACATTTTCTCAAAAGTAAGCAAAATAAGCTTGTCATTTCAAGGGAAACAACTGACGGTATTTATTGCCAATGATAAAATTTGAGCTTTCAGGCAAAAATTAGAATTTTAGAAACTTATATCTGCCACTGTAAGTTTGACAGCTCCCCACTGTTTAAAGACTTTTCCAATGAGATGGATGGTGATATAAACAAAATGTGGGTTTTTCTTGGGTTGTGTCATAGTTGTGTCAATATTTGTAGGTTCTGCATAACGTAATGAACTAGTATTTTCCAACTGACCAAAGCATAATGTTACAAAATCAAGCATGGGTAAAAGGTCCATTCAACAAATGTAAGACAGGCCTATGAATTTTAACGTAAAAGAGTATGAAAAGTTCATTGGTATGGTTTCAGATTTCACATTGTACCAGCTTTTAACTACTACTTGTCGCATCTGGGTACAATATCAAAAATGAATACCTACAATTACCTGCAAGTAAAGTACCTCCCTTTTCCTTCCTACATATCTGTATGAGGTGGATTTTCTTTATAAGTTAACTGTACTTAAACAATGTATCACAATAAACTGAATGTAGAAGCAGATATGAAACTCTATTGTCTTCTACCAAGACAGACATTCAAGAAAGCTGTAAAAATGTAAACAATGCCATATTCTTCTAATTTTAAGGGGAAATATAGTTATTTTTCCTAAAAATAAGTTATGTACAGATGTAACAGGTTTATCACCATGACTTTTAAATTCAATAATAAATCAACATTGTTTAAAGATCTGTTTTAATTTCTAATAGGGTAAATATTGAGATTTAACTATTTACCAACCTATTTATCATTAGATAGTATTTTTTAATCTAATAAAATTTAAAACAAACCAAAAAAATCTACATTGAGATGAAATACTTTACTTTCTAGAAAAAAATTCAAAACATAAACAAAAGTTTTTAAGGGTCCTTGATAATTTTTAAGATTGCAAAGGGATCCTGAGATCAATATGTTTAAGAATGGCTACCCTGTACTTTCTAGGGTAGTTTTAGTTAAATATCTAAACATTGTTCATCCACCACATGAAAAAAAATGATATCCTGCTTACCTACAACACTATTTGATAATTATTTTATGTTCCCAAAGCACACAATCTCAGGATTGAATCACATTAAACTGTGGACTCATATTGAGCTACTGACCAAAGTCCCTATGTGTTTTTCCTATTTTCTGTGAAGCCAAGTCTTTCCTTTCTTGTACTTGTGCAACTAGATTTTTGGAGCAAGTGGAATATTCTATCATATTTCATCTTGTTGGATTTGACCCATGATTTTGTTCTACTGAGAGCAAGCCTGTATCCAAAACAATGATGCATAGGTTGGATATGATAATATTGAAAATAAAGCCCTAAGGTATTCATAAAATCAATTAATTAGCACTCTTTGGACACAGCTGTAGAGTCAGTTATCCGGTGGTCTCTATATCTGTAAAGATTTCATGAGAATCCTGACCACGTGTATTACTGAAGTCCAGTTATATGTCTGCCAATTCCTTGAACTCATACTGGGTTCCAGTAATTAGTGTTTCATCTTCTAGTTAACATAAAAGACTCTCTTTGATACTCTATGTTAGCAGTTTCTGGAGTCCTCTTTAGAGCCCATTAACTATCTAGAATTTTGAGAATTCATCTGAAAAGGGATACCAGATACCCTTTTCAGAACCAACACAGCCATCCCCAACTGCTGGGACTCATGCTGCAGTTGGTTCATAACTGTGTCTCTCACTAGAAATTGCCCTCAACTGCAGGGAATTGCTTCACTCAAGGTTATAGGGCCTCCCAGAGAATGGCTTGGAGCCAATGAATAGCTAATGCAGGAATACAAAGACAAGCCCCTATGCCTCAATTTGGCACAACCCTGAAGAGTCAGCCTAGCCTAGTCCGGCCTTCTTCACTTTCATCCAGCGTATGTCCTAAGATCACCCACCCATAAACCTTCTACATAAAACTATCTTAGAGTCTGTTTCAGGGAACCCAACTTGAGACACTTTCTACTATTTTTGAAGTTTATAATACAATTGCTAGACTCCAGACCTCTAAAGTCTTTCTCATCCTTCATGTTTCCCTCAAAATCAGTGACAGCAGCTCAATGACTTCATTTACAATTTCTCTTGTAATGTATGACAGTTTTACCTGGGCCAGAAGACAAACCCAAGTCCTACTTATCTTTAAAGCAAAGCTCAATCCCCATTCTGGGAAGCAGCTGGCCTCTCTCCCCTTTGTGTTCTCACAGACTTGGTCCAGGCCTCTATTATTCCACTCATAAGGTACTGCAAACATTGCTCTACTGTCCACTTTTACTCCAGGTGTGGACTGCCCAATGGCTTATTTATATTACCTGAACAAGCCTGGAACAAAGAAAGGGTTTGTTTTTGGCTAGCTAGATATTTTATTTGAATCTTTGTCAATCCTGGGCTTCTGTTCCCTCTTACCAATCTTATTAGTTGGAGGATGATTCTTAACAGAAAAGGAGCAAATAGAAACTGAGCTGTTTTCTCTGAACCACTGTCTCTAATAAGTTTTGAAAACAAAAACACACAACTGTCGTACATTTTTGGTTGTGCTTATCATAATTTATAAATGTAAGCTATTTTCATATTTTCTTTGGTTGTTCAGTCATTTCAATTGTTGATGGATACCCCCTTTAAAATTCACATTCAGGCTGGGCGCAGTGGCTCACGCCTGTAATCCCAGCACTTTGGGAGGCCAAGGCAGGTGGATCACCTGCAGTCAGGAGTTTGAAACCAGCCTGACCAATATGGTGAAACCCCATCTCTACTAAAAATACAAAAATTAGCCAGGCGTGGTGGTGGGCGCCTGTAAACCCAGGAGGCTGAGGCAGGAGGATTGCTTGAACCCGGAAGGTGGAGGTTGCAGTGAGCCGAGATCACGCCACTGCACTCTGGCCTGGGCGACAGAACAAGACTTCATCTCGAAAATAAATAAATAAATAAATAAATAAATCTTGCATTCATTGAATAGATTCTAGCACAAGGATATTATTTTAACTTCTCTTTTTTTCCCTCATTAAGATCATTTACAATTAAAATTCAAATGGCATTTAAAAATACTTGTTTGTCATTAATACCACACATTTTTGCTTATTCTTTCCCTGAATTTTCTGAAATCTGCCTTCCTACAGTCTTAGCAAATGTGTGTGGTTAATGAGCAGCCTTTTCTTCAGTGGCTATCATGGATTCTAAGATGATATCTGCTTTTGTCCAATTTTTTCCACAATTCAAAGTGGACACCGTATCAGTTTCCTTACTTATTTCCTATATCCTTCTGTCTTACTCATTTTAAAATATGCCACTTTCACGTTTGAACTATATTTTTTGTTTTTTGGTTTTTTTTAGGCAGGGTCTCACGCTGTCACCCAAGTTGGAGTGTAGTGGCATGATCTCAGCTCACTGCAACCTCTACCTCCCTGGCTCATGTGATCCTCCCACCTTAGCCTCCCAAGTAGCTGAGACTATAGGTGCACACTACTACATCCGGGTAATTTTTGTATTTTTTGTAGAGACAGGGTTTTGCCATGTTGCCCAGGCTGGTCTTGAACTCCTGGGCTCAAGCAATCCACCTGCCTCAGCTTCCCAAAGTGCTGGGATTACAGGCATGAGCCACTGCGCCCGGCCATGTTTGAACTGTATCTCAAGAAAGAAAAAGATATGATGATAACGATTGTTTATTGCTCCCTCTCCCCTTCTCTATATTCTTAGTGTCAGTTCGTCAGTTCTTCTTGTTTGAAGATTCCTAGTTGCTGCACACTAGAAAAACTAACCATCCTGATCCCTGGTTCTGTGTGTTCCAGTCAGTAAGAAACTGAGGGTGGCGAGAGAGTCACACTCAGTCTTACTCCTTTGTGCTTAGTTCGCTGTGCCCTACAGTAATAGCTTCTACCTGCTTAGAAGGCCTCAATCCAAGGAATGAAAGGGATCAAGCACGTAGTGTTGAATATTTAAAATTTATAGGGCAATTATCAAATAATAGCCTCACTTGTATTTTTCTACTATCACCACATTTCCCCTCTGCAATATGATGTAACTTCTAATTTGCGAATAGAGATTATGAGACACATCAACATCTCTGCATACCACCACGATGTGGTATTTATCTTGAGCAGTGGTTATCAAACTTCAGCAGCATCAGAATCACCTGGTGGGCTTTTAAAACCCAGATTGCTGTGCCCCATGCACAGAGTTTCTGATTCAGTATATTTTGGCTGAGCTCGAGAAGGTGCATTTCTAACAAGTTTCCAGCCCATGCTGCTGGTTCCAGGACAATACTTTGAGAACCATGGCTCAGAGCCATATCTTTGAAGGCACAGGTGTCCAACTTTCTGGCTTCCCTGGGCCACCCCAGAAGAAGAAGAATTGTCTTGGGCCACACATAAGATAAACTAACACTAACAATAGCTGATGAGCTTTAAAAAAAAAAAAAAGTCCATGCATAATTTTCATGATATCCACCACCACAAATAAGCAAAAAAGTCCCTGCATTCAAAGGATTGGACACAGTTGTCCTAAGGCTTTTTTTTGCATAAGGTCTCTAAGGTTTCAGTGTTCTATCATTATTTGAAGGTAAGTACGTTTTAAGCTTCAAAATACAGATATATGTCATTAAATAATACCAAAGTAAAATTAATTATATAATGGAATTAGCAAAACAGGAGTTAATCCCATATATGCATTTGAAAGATACAACAGAACTATATAAATGCAATATAATTTGTAATCCAGAAGTTTATATTACCCTCTTTCACTAGCTATACAAACTTAGACAAGTTAATTAAACTCTCTGAACCTCAATTTTTTCATCTGGACAACAGAACTATAAAATCTGCTTTAGATAATTATTATGAAGATGAAATGAGGTAAAGTGGTCAACACAAATCTGCATAGCAGATTTGTAACAGTGATTATAATAATCTGTTTACTGTGTACTAAACACCACTAGATACTGTATACATAAATCTCATTCAAAACCCATCATTACCATTTTACAGATAATGAAACGAAGGCACAGAAACATTTAAGTAACTTGTTCAGCATAAAACAGCTATAATAATAATTAGTGTCAGGATTTACACCCAGGCAGTCTGCCTCCAGAGCCCAGGTTCTGAAGCACTACTGTTTTTCTTCCCTTTGGGTGTAAAACCTTGCATATATTACTTTCTCCTGTTTGTTAATTAATTAAACAGCATTTTAACCTATTGTCACAACATGCAACTTATGAGAAAGTTAATATCATGATGTCATATTGACATACATTCTTATTTTTAACACTCTTCAATGACAAAATAATTTGGCTAACTGACAATCGTTTAAAAAAATGCTCCCTTGAAAAATAGTGTACACTGTTGAAAAAACAGGAGACAAGTCATGTTTGTAATGGCCACAGAAAGTGAAAAACTTGGCATTTGCCCCTTCCATTTTTCTTCCAGTTGAAAGGCAGCTTGCAAATGGAAAAATCATCTCCCATCACCTCCCTCCCAGAGACTAAATGTGATGAAAAAACAGAGTAAGGCCAAGCCCTGAAGCAAGCAGGGCTGAGAGCAGCTTCAATCCTAGCCAGGAGCCTAAGAAGATTGATTAATCCTGAATAAGATAGCTATAGTTTCTTACCAGATATGACTGCAGTAAGACATGAAAAATACAGCAAATTAAAGCACTTTTCGTAGTACAAAAGAATGGCACTCTCAAAATATGAATTTCCACGTACCTATGAGTGGCTGTGCACAGACTTTCAGAATTGTTTTTAAGAAGTTTTCAATTCTAATGTAAGAGATATCTTCTTGACACAGACTAGTTTATGATAAAATATGTTATAATGGTTGAAGAGAAAAGATGTGCTAGAACTAGGATATTTCTGTAGAAAGGGGCTGCCAAAAGAAGCAAGGTAGAACCTGCAGGGGGAAGAAGGGGAGGTTAGGCATGTAAAACTCATCTGATGGAGGTCTTGACGCTCATTCTTGCAAAATAGCATTTGCTGTCCTTCAAAGTACGTAAGAATAAAAATTTGAGTTCAAAAACCAACACACTTGCTCAGTTTTGGCCCCCTAAAGGTATAGGTTGAACTCTCATTTACAAAGTTCTCTTACTTGGATTCCAGAAATAAAGCCAACATCAACAAAATGTCTGCTCTTATGTAAAAGAGCCAGAATATTTTTAATGTACATGGCAGGCAAACCAGATCTTACTTTTTTAAGGTCTCACCCACAGTGTCCCAGAGTAGCAGATGAAGTAAATTTATCCACTTTGGGAAGACAAATCCCTGCCACCTTAGGGGCCTAGGTTCTAAGCAGTGCCAGTGCTCCAAAACTAACCTCTAGCCTATTTTCCAGTACGACGAAGCTTTCTTGTTTTCTCATCCCCAAATAACAACTGATATTTTTTTAAAGTTAAATATGAGATTTTATAAACTTTTCCTAGCACTTTTAGTTAAAATAAATGTTATGCTATAATTATGTACATTAAAATGCAATTTGGGATTTTATTTCCATCTAATTACATAATGCAATCAAACATGTAAATTTAATGGCAAGCCCAACCATAGTACTTAATTAAAGGATCATTCAATGTTTATTGTCCTTGCTTAGAGTAAATCATTGATTTAAAGAGAATACACAAAATGACATATGAACTTTTCTGAACATTCTACTTAAGAGCATAATGTTAACTATCTGAATGTAGTTTAACTGCATGACTTATTTACACCTATTCTAGCTAAATAAAAGTAGTTATCGACCAGTGATTAAAGAATTCAGGTGGTTTTATTATAAACAACTTTATCATATGACCCTTTACTTAGCTTTGGAAAATAATTTCTGGATTAAAAAAACTCAAGTAGAAAAATTATCTCAGCATAGTTCAATTTAGTGAGGAAATACAATACACTACTTGGCATGTGTCCACAGGAAAAGTCTGGCTCCCAGATGCTTCTTGCCAACCCACAGTGGATTCAACAATGTTTAAACAACTGACAACGTACACTCATAGCTCTGATGACAAAGTGGCCAAAAATTTAGCAGGAGCCTGTCTCATGGGTATTTTCATATATTGAAAAGTTAAAATCAAAACAAAACAAATCATAGGGACATACATACACTTCACAAAACAAAAGATTCAACACAATTCAGTTAGGCTTTTTTTAAAGTAGATGTTGCCAAAATTATTTTAAAATTAACAAATAAGACATACTCCTGCCAGAAACTCAAAATATATCAATGTTTTTTATTGTATAAGTGTTATTAAAAGTTATTAAAAGTAACCTATATGGTTACCTATGCCCAAAGTCCAACAATAACTCTTCCTAACAAATAGATTAACTGTCTCCATAACTCATTCATTATCATACTATTTATATTAATATCCATGACTTTCTAACACATGTACCCATAGCTAACAAGTGTTTTTATTAGTTTGAATAAAATGAAATTGCCAATATTTTCCTAATTTTGACCTCCCAAAACAATAATTTTAAAAGATTCAAGGGTAAAGTAAAACTTCAAACTTTTGGCACCAAATTTTGACATCAAAGTGGTAGCTTCATTTTCTTAGTTATATAATATCTATGTTTTTTATAACTAGCCCTCAACGTGTCTCATTTAACTGAACAGTCTTCTTTCCAACCAGGAATATTCTGAGTAAAATCTACATCCTACTGCAGCAGATTCAAGTATAAACAGAATATTGTTAATATTTAATATAAAATCAGCTGTCACAAATGTAGTGAACAGTGAAAAAGCCATGATACAAATAAAATTACTTTGTGTGATTTTTCCTATTTCCAGATGACAAGTTTCTTTGAGATGATATTCTCTCTCTTAATAACAACTTCTGTCACATAATGTTTATGTCATGTAAGTTTTACAAATGAATAGTGCAAAGACTGGTTTGACTTTCTAGAGGAGAAAATGATTGATCAGCATACAGAATAAAATAGTTTAATTAAATCAGAAGGACTTCAGCTGATTGAAATGCAAGCCCCATTTTAAAGATATATTCTAAAGTAACCGCATTAACCTAATTTAACATGACTTCAAATGCAAATATGTATTAATCTTAGCTTATAAAACCAAAGTGTACATTTGGGTCTGGATGGATCTCTATTTGATTTAATTTTTGAGTAATTCTTTGTATATACAAATGTAATTTTTATCCTAAATAGCATTAAGCAGCTAATTGGGATAATTTGCTTCATAAATTCAGTGGCCATTTAAAATCTCTTCCTTCATAAATTTATCTCTTCCTTCATAAATTTAACAAAAATTTCTTCTTGTCAAGAAGTAATTAAAGCCAGGCACAGTGGGTCACACCTGTAATCTTAGCACTTTGAGAGGCCAAGGCAGGTGGATTGCTTGAGCCTAGGAGTTTGAGACCAGCCTGGGCAACATAGTGAAATCTTGTCTCTACTAAAAATACAAAAATTAGCTGGGCATGGTGGCGCACACCTGTAGACCCAGCTATTCGGTAGGCTTAGGTGGGAGGACTGCTTGAGCCCAGGAAGTCAAGGCTGCAGTGAGCAAAGATCACACCACTGCACTCCAGCCTGGGTGAGAGAGTGAGATACCATTTCAGAAAAAGAAAAGAATTAATATTATAATTATAAAGCCCCTTAGTACATAGGAGACAGGATATTAGACACCTAGCACAGAACCTTGCCTATAGCACATACACAAAATTTTGTTTGACTTGAAATAAAGTTTCTAAATCAAGCACTTGTAATTAAGTCTTCACTGTAGTGTTAATTCATTACTTATGGCTTAGGAATTCAACCTCTAGCAATATGGTCAACCAAGCTGAAACAGACCTGTCCTTCCCCACTTGCTCAAAGCAACATACTGATCATTTGCATGGTGGGGTTGAGGCTGGAGTTTTAACATCTTCATGGACACAGGAGACAAGGCTTTGGGCCTGTGAGAAGCACAGAGATACAAATGAGACCCCCAACAGCCCAGGGAAGAAACAAGGAAGCTTTCTGTTTTTCCAGGGCTGGAGATCATGGGGCTTCCTGTGAGAAATCAAACCCCCAAGCCTGTCCAATGTGAGATCCAAGTTTATACCATCCTCAAGCATGGTATTCCCAAGCCAAGAAATTTAACATAAAAATTTCAAAACCCCTGGGGTTCTAGCAGAAGCAAACATAAAACCATCCTTAGGAGAAGCACTTAAGGAAAAACACTTCCAGAACCCAGGGCATACAGCACTCTCATAGAGGTAGGGAGAAAACCTGATAAGCTCACAATACATGGACCTAGCAGAAGAGACTTCCAAGTAAACAGGCAAATTCCTGTGTGGCCAGCTCTAACAGAAGTCAACACTGAAAGCTGAAGGAGCACACAGAAGAGCTAAGAAATTAAGGAAAAGTCCAAGGCAATGTGAATTTTTATTTTCATAGCATTTCTAAGCTAGAGATTCAAAACACATTATTACACTGGTCCCATCTCTTTGCTTTCACTGGGTGAAGGATTGATCCCACGTGAATGTTTGCTGGGGCTTTGGACCATCTGGTTTTTAATGTCTCGAGCAATGGGGTTTCTTCCACCACTTCCTTTGGAAAGTCTTTTTTTTATTATTGTAGGGGCAAAAAAAATGGGTTTAAATGTTGAAGGGATTTGGGGGGTGTTTTTCAAAGTCTTTTTCTTATTAACTCTTTCTTAAATCTCTTCATGAATATGAATTCCCCTGTTTCCCTATAACATTGAATATGCTATAATCTGGTCTCTTCCGTATATACCAATAGTTACCCCACCTAAACATTTTTCAAAGGGATCTCCATTTAGTAAACTCCCCAACCTTAATCCTTTTACTTTCATCTTCAGAATGTTCTATAGGTGGTGTTCAGAACTACGTATTTCTCACTGGGTATGAGTAGCACTGAACAGACAAGCCCTTTTAGGTATCTCATTTACTGCCATAGACTTGGCTTGGATCTTTGTTCTTTATCAGTCTCTCTTCGGCCTCTTTTCATAACCATTTCTTATCATTTGTTATATTTATTTCTAATTAATAAATTCTGAGTCACATTGGTCAACACCGTATCTCCAGTGTCTAGCACAGTGCCTGACATGTAATAGCTGCCTAATAAATATTTGTTGTGTGAATAATTGAATTGCTTACATAAAAATTGGGTGTTTTCTTTTTGCTTTTCTCATTTCATGTTTCATTTTCTTTAGTATTCCTTTTCAGTTGATTAGAATATTAGATGATCTCTGAAGAATACTTTTAAATTAATGCTGAGCTCTTAGAAAGTATAAAATAAAAACCTAGGCTCAAATTCACATAAAGTGTCTAGACATGTATATCTACATGTGTTGGGGTTATTGTCATTTATACTTATATCATAAGTATAAAATATAGGGAGATGGGATATTTTATTATGGGTACAGATGACCTTCACCTTATCAGGCTAGGTTTCCAGGAAGAACTTAGATGTAAGGTAGTTTCTGAAAGAAAACACAGGCTGCTAACAGAAGTGAAATGAGGCTATCTGGTGTATGAGAGAGTGTAATAGGCAACGTGAAATTGGGAGCAGGACTCATAAGCAGTGGGCTGAGAAAAGGAACTAGCTTAATAGAAGCAAAGGGTGTGCAGTGGAAAAGGGAAACAAAGGGCTTAAAGTATGTCAGAGCTAGTACTAGGAGTGAGCAGCCTGAATCTTAACCTCAGCCTTCCTCTTTTTGAGGCCCTCCAATGATTCCTCTCTGCCCACTGAATCAAAGTAATTGCCTGAAAGATAATGTTTAAACATTTTCCCCAAGGACTTATATAATCATCGATTCTTAAACCTTGTTTCACCATCCTTTAAGTTGCTTGTGCAGATTTCCATATCTGAGTTTACTTTTAAATATAAAATGTACCATTTGCTTACTAGACACATTAAGTCCTTATAGACGGCAGGTTTTAAAAATCCTAACTATAATCCTGTGCTCTTTAGATCTACTTAATACCTGTGTTAATGAATGAGTGGAAGCAAAGGAGAATGTCATTTCCTGGGAAATGTCTTGCTCGAGATGACTAGCCTGCCATAGGGAACTGGTAACTCAAGTTGGTTCTGTTGCTCATAGTAGATGATTTATCTTTAATGGCCCAAAGGATTGATGATATAAGAGCTTTTCATCACTCAATGTATTACATTTCCTAAGTTTATTTGAGACTCTGCCCATTGGAATAGTAATGTTAAATTTTAATGAAGCCATGCTTCAATATACCACTGACAGTATACTGTTTGGTAATCATTCTTTTAGGATTCTGCAGTAATTCATGTTAGGAAAATAATCATCATAAAGAGAGAAAGTTTCTCTTAATTTACCTAATGGACCCCTTTAACTAAAGACTTTGCACTATTCAGGTATTATTTATTGAATTCTTATGAGGAAGGCACTTGGTCAAGTACTCTGGGGGCGCCAGGAAATATAAGGTTTGATCCTTGCACTAGAGGAGTTTTCAAATATAATAAAGTTATAACGAACCATCCATTTGCTTGTTTGCCAAATAATCACATGAAAAGTGGTTAAGATTTACAGAATAGCAGATATCAACATTTAAAATGTCACAAAGTTGTAATTAATATTCAAACGAATGGTGTTAGAAAAGTTTAGAGAAGCTCAGAGAAGCAGAGGTCACTTCATGCTGGGATGGCTCTTTTGGGGAGATGGGATTTCATCTGCGCCTAGAGAGTAGGGAGGATATGGTTAGAAACTGAACAAAGGGGACAGCATTCTATAAAGACAGAAGTGTAAGAACAAAAATGTGAGGTTGGAAATGTATGGGATATGTGTGGGGAAAATAAACAGCAAGTCAGATTGTTAAAATTGGAGAAGTGTTGCATTATAACAGTGATTAGGCTAGAATGTAAGATTTCAGTAAGACTGTGGAAGACCTTTGAATGCCAAGGTAAGAAATACGCATTTTATCCTATGGTCTGTGGTGAGCCATTCAACATTTTGGAGCAGCAGAAAGATAGGACTTAAGAAACTTCTGAAGTCTTTTTTTCCTTGAAAACATTTTCCCCACTAAATGAAAAATTATTAACCGGTTTATAAAGGAGGTTTTGAATTTTTATATACGTTGTCTCAGCATCAGATGAGATGTTCTGAATATGTGTTAATTTCCAGAATGCTGGAGGATAATGATATTATAATACTATATTTACTATTATACCATGATACTATACTGTGTTTATTAACTCACCCTATACTTATAAAAATACCGTATTATGCCCAATATAGAGAATTTCAAGGGTATTTTGTTTCTAGTGGAATGACCACAAAGGTTCCACCTGAGTGGGTTTAACGAAAATACTACATTTATACCAATGCTATATAATGGTGTAATAAACATATAGAATCAACAAGGGTATTTTCATTGTTTCTGATGCAGTGACTATAAAGGTTCTACAAAGGTGTGCATAGAGGAAATAATGGCCAAGATATATAGTAATACATACTAGGCTTTGGAATTGGTGAGAGTATATGTTTTTTAATTGTTTTTTTTTCTATAGTTAGATTTCATATATCTGTTCCTCTTATTAAATTACAGTATATTTGAGAACAGGGGCTATTCATTGATCATCTGAGTATCCACCCTATACCTTGCAGATAGTGAGATATGTTAGAAAATATGGTAGAGTTCATCAGAGACTTGTGGACAAAAAAATGAAAAGCCACATCAACTAAAGTTTGATCTGTGTGCTATTTGACTGGATTTTTGTCACTGAATTAATTAACTCAATATATTGATTTTGTTTAAGGTATCTAGAGCTACACAGTTGATGAAGGCAGTCCAGGGAAGGGCTAAGGGCTAGTGAAGAGTTCAGTCTGTCTGGAGCATAAGTCTGAGCAGCAGAAATGGGATTAGAAAGGTGGATTTGTGTGGGACCATGGCTCAGGGCCTGGCCAGTGAGTTTGAACTTGGTTTACTAGGGGTTGGGAACTCATAAAGGTCAATGAGCAAGGGATTAATTTGACCATGTTATATTTTAGGAAATCAATCTGTTGGCATCACGTAGAATAGGCTATCAGGCTGGTTAGAGAAAGAGATACACACACAGGAAGTGGGGAGACCACTTAGGAGCTTTTGTAATGATCCAGGTGAGAAATTATTAAAGCCTGAGTGAATAGAGAGCCAGGGATGGATGATGTTTTAGTGGCAGAATCAGGAGTAACTGGCAACTGACCAAATTAGGAGAGGTGGAGAGACCAAGAAAGAAGTCAATGATGGGTTTGAGCGTTCTTTTTTAAACTTGAGTAACGATACTGTTAGTAGAAATAGAAAAGAAAGGAGGTAGAGCAGTATAGGTTGAATATTCCTCATCTGAAATGCTTGGGACTAGAAGTGTTTCAAATTTCAGATTTTTCTGAATTTTGGAACACTTGCATTATACTGGTTGAGCATCCCTAAGCTGAAAATCTGAAATCTGAAATACTCCAATGAGCATTTCCTTTGAGTGTCACATCAGCGATCAAAAAATTTCAGATTTTGGAACATTTCAGATTTCAAATTAGGAATATTCAACCTGTAATTTGATCTTAAATCCAAGTTTGATATGATGGCCAAAAATTATTGGAAATAAAGCCAGAGCTCAGAGGAGAGAACATTTGTGAAGATGAGATTTGGTTGGTACGTTATCTCTTCTGGTGTCTTTTTTATATGTGTGCAGTAAATGCTTATCTGATAACTAAGGACAAGGCAATTCTTAACATATTTTTGTTGAGAGACAGTACAGTTATTGGCTAAGAGCTTAACCTCCAGAGTCAGAATGCCTAGGTTCAAATCCCAACTCTGCTATCTCCTAGCTTGTGACTCTAAACAAGTTACTGAATCTTTCTGTGCCTTAGTTTCCTTGTCTGTAAAACAGACAGTAATAACACCTATACCATCAACCATTCATGCTTGTTAAATAATACTTAGGAAAGTACCTGGCATATGCTAAGTGTTAACCATTATTATTATAATTATCATCATGTCTTCTACATTCTTTTGATGAGCTAGCTACCCAGTGAAGATGTTTTACTTTGCTCTGACCATATGCACCTCTGTGTAGTGATGCGGAAGGTATAAAGTTGTCCAGGGAGAAGGAGTAAAGAGAAAAAGGTCTTTTCCAATTCAAATTGTTCATCTCATAAACAGCATCTGATTTATGTGGGCAATCTTATATAATTATACATGGCAGCCTCACTAAAGTAATTCAGGACACATTTTTCCAGTGTCATTTATGCACGTGGGGCTATGATTCTGTCCTAGGAAGGCCCTGCTTAACCTGGCTGTTGCCTTTCTCTCCAATCTCATTTCAACCTCTCTGCCTGGCTACATATGGCCCTCCTTTCTGGTTCTTGAACACCGCAGGATTGTCCATGCTCAGAGCCTTTGAATTTGGTGTTCACTGTGCCTGGAAAGTGCTTCGTTTGGCTTTTTGCATTTACCAGTTTTATCCAAAAGGCTTCAGTTTAAATGTCATCTCTTCTTTAACCATAGAATACACATCATTTACTCCCTCTCACATTATCCTCTTATCTTGTATCACCTACTACAATCTGTAACTATCTTAATAGGGACTAGGTCTGCCTTTTTCATAGCTAAACTCCCAGCACCTAGAACAGAATCTGACATGTAATGGGCTTTCAATAAATATTTGCTGGATGAGTTAATTAAGTGAATAATAATAAGATGATATGAGGAGAAGGTAAGACAAGATAAAAACAAAAAGCTTCAGTATTAGGAAAGGACAGACTGGAAAACAAATAATTTGAAACAATCAGTAAAAAGCAACAGGAAATGTGGAAATGTAATACAGTGCTAAGATGCTTGTTTTTTCTTTTTTTTCTTTTTTTTTTTTTAGATGGAGTCTCGCTCTGTCGCCCAGGCTGGAGTGCAGTGGCGCGATCTCGGCTCACTGCAAGCTCCGCCTCCCGGGTTCACGCCATTCTCCTGCCTCAGCCTCCCGAGTAGCTGGGACTACAGGCACGTGCTACCACACCTGGCTAATTTTTGTATTTTTAGTAGAGACTGGGTTTCACCATGTTGGCCAGGATGGTCTTGATCTCGACCTCGTGATCCACCCACCTCGGCCTCCCAAAGTCCTGGGATTACAGGCGTGAGCCATTGCACCCGACCTAAGATGCTTATTTGTAAATATAATATGTAAACAAGAAGACAAACTGGAGAAGGTCAAAGGTGGAGATAGTTTCAAGACAAAAGCGGTGGTAAGTAAAATCAAATTTCTAGAGATGAATTTGAGGACCAAGACTGTTGATTAGGAGAGTACTGGTGACTCTGAAGAAGCTGGTTTAGTTAAGGAATAAGGATAGAAAACCAAACTGAGTGAAGATAAAGAGTGAGCAGGTGAAGAGACAACAGGAACAAAGACAGCTCTTCCAAGAATCTGTGTGCTTAAGAGAAGCACGGTTAGGTTGTAGTTCCTTGAACCAGGATGTGAAAAGAGGCCCATGCAGGAGGCAGATTTGGGATCTAGTCCAAAAAACTCAGACCTTGCAACTGAATGTCCTTATTATATATATATAAAAAAACTGCCCCATCTTAACTTCTTTAATAAGGAACAAAGGGGCTAATGGATAAGTGGCTATAAGCAGTTGTTATTTCTTTGTAAAAATTCTAACAAAGTTCTAATAAAGAGGAAAACATCTATAAAAGAATGTTTTATTTGAAACAAAATTAAGGTAAAATTTCACTTAAGCTTAATTAAGTTAAACTGGATTTTTTCCCATTTTGTTTAAAGTTTTACATTACTCAACTGTAGCACTTGCTGAGGCCAGATATGAAGAGTGCTTATATTTATCACTGACATTTTGTTGAACTTGTTCATTCTTATTAATCACTGCTTTAAAGTAAGCAGCTGAGTACTCTTAGGAAGTTGATATTCCCAGCTGACCTATCTGCAAAAATACTGAAGCTTGATACTCTCCTGCTGCAGTCTGTCTCTATAGATGTATGTGTTCATGTGGCTATGTGTACATATGTGTGTATTTTTTTTTCTGGGATTAAAGAAGCAAATACATTTTCGTGAAGCTACTACAAACTTTATCATATTCTATCTTCTGAAAGAATGGATGAATTAAAAACAAAAGCAGGCTGTGATCTGTTTATATTCTATATGGGAGACAAATCATATCTGAAGAATGAAGACTCCAGTTTAAAAGTCTGATATGAAGGTTGTTAGAAGCTATGTCTTTACTTGTTGAGATTTCTTGGTGGCAAAGGATAAAACACTTGATTATGTTCAGATACAAACCCTATCGTGTGAATATCTGACCTTCTGGTACAGTGTTAAGATTTTTCACCCAGGATTCACAGAAAAAACGTAATAGCCTAGCCCCATTAACGTAATTTTTCTTTTTGCTTTATAAATACTAGCATTTTAATTTAATTAAAGTGGTTGACATTTGCTTATCTTCTGGTTCAGAATTTTAATATGTATTCTATTGGTTCCCTCAGCAATGTAAACATATACATGTGACTCTAAAAGTTTTGAATTCAATGGCTAAGTGATCCAAACCATCAATAATTTCTAGTGATTCTATCTGGTTCTTTAAAAAAATCTGATATTTTCTTCACAGGATCTTTTTCTCTTGTTAAAGTTTCTTTTCCTTATTTTGTCTCTTGAATCATTTTAAATATGTTGATTTTATAGCCTTTATAGTTCTGTCATCTCCAGTTCTTTGGGGGTTAATTCTCCCCAAAGAAAAAAATAACATGGCCAAGCACAGTGGCTCAAACTTGTAATCGCAGCACTTTGGGAGGCCAAGGTGGGTGGATCACCTGACGTCAGGAGTTCAGCCTGGCTAACATGGTGAAACCCTGTCTCTACTAAAAATACGAAAAAAATTGGCCAGGCATAGTGGTGCACACCTATAATCCCAGCTATTTGGGAGGCTAAGGCAGGAAAATCACTTGAACCCGGGAGGTGGAGGGTGCAGTGAGCCGAGATCATGCCATTGCACTCCAGCCTGGGTGATAAGAGCAAAACTCTGTTCCCTCCCCAAAAAAGAGTTAATAACAATGCTACAATGCTACAAGTTGTTATTTGTACTAATTTCAGTGTATTTCATATGGAAAACTACATATTTTGTCATTTCCATTGTAATTTCCTCTTTTAACTCATGAACTATTATTTTTTCAGCTTCCAAACACATGGGTTTGGGTATTTTAAACTACCTTTTCAGAGTTGGCTCCTAATTAAATTTAATTGTAGTTAAAGACCATAGTCTGTATAACACAGATTCAGTGTAATTTGTTGAGAGTTTAACTGTAAACACATATGTAGTCAATTTCTATGATTATTCTATGTGTATTGAATGAACAAATATTCTCTAGTATGCAATGTTAGTTTACATCTTTTTGATAGATTATTAATTTTGTGGTTAAATCTTTATATCCTTACTTATTTTTTGCCTCCTTGGTCTATCAGTTTCTGAAAGGTGTATCTTAAAATTTCCCACTATGATTAAGAACTTGTCAAATTAGTCTTATATGTTTTTGTGTTATAGATATTAAGGTTATATAGTTAGATGCATTTGAGCTTTATCTTCTTTCATTTTTGTTATGTAGTGTCATTCTGTAGTCCTATTATTGCTTTATGCCTTAAATTTCATATTATCTGATGTTAACATAGCTATAATAGCTTTCTTGGGATAGAAATGCATGGTGTATTTATTTCCATTTCCTTACTTTGAAACTTTCTATGTGGTTTTGTTTCAGGTGTATCTCCTCTAAGAAGAATAGTGCTAGAGTTTTAAAATATCTAATGCAAACATTTATTTTAATAGATTAAGTTATATTTATCATTCTTACTTTTATATTATGGCTTAATTTTACCATATTCTCTCTTTGATTTCTTGTTTGTTGCCTTCTTTTGTGTTTAAATTGTTTTACGTGGTCACCTTTTATTCACCCTCTGCTTCTTTAAGCAATGCAAGATTGCATTCTATTTCTTTAGTACTTAACTCTAAAATTTTAACATACATTTCCTAACAAAAATTAAAATTAGTATTCCTCTCCTCCCTCCTTCTGAACAGGACAACATCTGGCATGCTTTCACTAACCCCCGTCTCCATTTTGCCCCAGCTAACTTTTAAATTATTGCCTAAATTTAGTTTTGCCTCTTTTTTAGATTAAAACAAAGCTTATTTTAAAATAATCAATAAAGTTACTGACACATTTTGCCCATTTCCATGCTCCATCTTTCCTGTGTATTCTCCATCTTTCCTGTGTTCACTCCTTTTCTGGCTGAAGCACATATAATGGGCAGAGCTGGATTCAAAGTGATGTGTGTTTCCTTCCAGAGCCCCTTCTCACAACCACAACAATCTACTAGTCACAGATACAGAGGAAGGTCCTCTGGGTGTCTGCAGCAAGGCATAGAGCCAGACAAGAGACAGATGGAGAGAAACAGGGGAAGTGGAGGATGGCTTATAAGAAGGCATTGGCCTGGCACAGTGGCTCATGTCTGTAATCCCAACAGTTTGGGAGGCTGAAGCGGGCAGATCGCTTGAACTCAGAAGTTGGAGACCATCCTGGACGATATGGCAAAACACCGTCTCTACAAAAAAATTAAAAATTAGCTAGGCGTGGTGGCATGCACCTGTAGTTCCAGCTACTTAGGAGGCTGAGGTGAGAGGACAGCTTGAACCCAGGAGGCAAGGTTGCAGTGAGCCAAGATCACATTATTGCATTCTAGCCTGGGTGACAGAGCAAGACCCCCCTCAAAAAAAAAAAAAAAAAAAAAATGCCAGGTGCCGTGGCTCATGCCTATAAACCCAGCACTTTGAGAGGCCAAGGTGGGTGAATCACCTGAGGTCAAAAGTTCAAGACCAGCCTGGCCAACATGGCAAAACCCTGTCTCAAAAAAAATACAAAAAATTAGCTGGGCGTGGTGGCGCATGCCTGTAATCCAGGTACTTGGGAGGCTGAGGCAGGAAAATCACTTGAACCTCAGGGGATAGAAGTTGCAGGGAGTTGAGAGCACACCACTGCACTCCAGACTGGGTGACAGAGCAAGACTTTGTCTCAAAATAAATAAATAAATAAATAAAATAAAAATAATTAAATTTTTAAAAAATTAAAAAAAATTTTTTTAAAGTGTCAAGATATAAAGACACAAAGCTACTTTTGACACTATGTGCTGGAAGACTCCGCTCATTGGAGACAGAATTTCTATATCAGAAAAGCAAAAACAGAAAACTCATGCAATGTGGATATTATATATATATATATATATACACACACACACACACACACAAGACATAAACAAACATAGGTAATTCAAGGTATGGTAGTAAGTCTAGGCTTAGGCCAGAAAGGGCACTCCTTTGAGGCCTGTGTAAGGATGCTGGGGGATTCCCAACACTTAGGCACAGTGCCTGGCACATAACAGGTACTCAAGAATACTTACGAAATGAAAGCAAGGAAGAAGAGAAAGGATGGAAATGAAAATAGGGGAGAGGAATGAGAAAATAAAAGAATGAGAAAGGAGGAAGGTAAAAACGAAATAGGAAGAAAATGAAAGGAAGAAAATTTTACAAACAGCCAGAAGAAAGTAAATAAAAAGAAGGATCTCTTTTTTGTTTTAAAACTTTTATATGTATATGTATATTTAAAAATAGGCAAAAAAAAAAAAAAAGGAACAAAAAGATTCATATCAAACTGTTAACAATGTTTACGTAGGGTAGGGAGTGACTTCCACTATTTTATTTTATTTTACATTATTTTATTTTATTTTATTTATTTTATTTTTGAGATGAAGTCTTGCTCTGTCGCCAGGCTGGAATGCAGTGGCGCGATCTAGGATCACTGCAACCTCCACCTCCCAGGTTCAAGCAATTCTCCTGCCTCAGCACCTCGAGTAGCTGGGACTACAGGCGCGTGCCACCATGCTCAGCTAATTTTTGTATTTTTAGTAGAGACGGGGTTTCACCATGTTGGCCAGGATGGTGTCAATCTCTTGACCTTGTGATCCGCCCGCCTCGGCCTCCCAAAGTGCTGGGATTACAGGCATGCACCACTGCGCCCAGCCCCACTTTTTTATTTTATGCACATCAGGAATATTTAAGCTTATTCCTGTAAGCATGTATTGTTTGTAAATAAGGATTTAAAAATTAAGACTTAGCAGCTAGTGAAATGGCTCACGCCTGTAATCCCAGCACTTTGGGAGGATAAGGCAGAAAGATCACTTGAAGCTGGGAGTTCAAAACCAGCCTGGTCAACACAGTAAGACTCCATTTCTACAAAATTAAAAATTAAAAAATTAGTCAGGCATGGTGGCGCATGCCTGTAGTCCCAACTACTTAAGAGGCTAAGGCAGGAGAAACACTTGAGGAGTTTGAAGCTGCAGTGAGCCATGACTGCACCACTGTACTCCAGCCTGGGCAACATAGCGAGACTCTATCTTTAAAAAGAAAAAAAAGAAATCTAAGACTTAGCAATAATGAAAGGGAAGTGAACAAATAATATAAAATAATCACACAGTGTGGCTTGTTGTGAAGTACATTAAAGCGAGCTCCTCTTCACGGATCCCCTTGGAGGGCTGCCTCCAAGACTTCCCGTCTAACTCCAGGGGCAGAGATCATCTCAATCCTACTAGCCTCTTCAAAGTCCAGGTCCAAAAAGATAGAGAATTCACATAAAAGGGTTTCCACTTCTCCCAAAGCCACTCGTCAAATTCCAGACAGCCCTGGTATTGCTCAGCCTTGCATTCCCCCAGGATGCCTGACTCCCTTTACAGACAGTCCAATCCCACACTCACAGGTCTTTTCCTTCAGCCTCAAAAGAACAACCCTATCAGAATAGGATAAATCAAGTATTCACACATCTACAAGGTATTTTTAGAAACCTCTTCCTTCCAAGATAGTAGCTCATGAAAACAGAGAAAATGCTTCCTTCCTTTTTTATCTTCCTGGCTTGCTCATTTCTACAAGATGGACAGAACTTCAATACTACCCCTTGAAGGAAACATGATAGGCCAGTCCAGCTGATCTCTTAAAACCTAGAAACATTCTATGTAATCCTAGTTTCATGTATGTAAGAAAACCTATGTTGTGTCCATAAAAATGAATTAACTCATATGGAGCTTAGGTTATGAACCTTTATAATTCAAGTGATATGAACAAAAAGGTGATAAACCAAAAGCTGTCTATTACATCCCTGTGGCCAGGGTTTTTCAACCTCAACACTATTGACATTTTGGGCCAGATAATTCTTTGTTGTGGGGGCTGCCCTGTGTATTGTAGGTCGTTTAGCAGCATCCTTGGCCCTTACCCACCACATATCTGTAACACACACACACACACACACACACACACACACACACACACACACCAGTTATGATAAACAAAAGTGTCTCCAGGCAATGCCAAATGTACTCTGGGGTCAATATCTTCCCTGGCTGGGAACCACTGATGTAGCTCTAATTTGCAAAAATGAGTCATTTTATCTCACCACCAATGGAAATATATGTTTTGTGTGCACACAGGTATTTTGGGTTTAGTATGTGTTAAGCTATCTCTTGTAATGAAAACAATTTGCAATGCCAATGGCAACATAGAGAAAAGCTACAAGACAGGCAGAACTGTATTCCAAAGCTTCATACGATATTATAAAACAACACAAAGAATACTATAAACAAATATTCAGCAAGGACACATTTATATTCAGCAAAGATAAAAATAATAAATATTACATGTGTCTAGTGACCCTATTTTATGAATGATTTCATTTTTTTTTATAACTTCGGATAACCCTCTCAGCAGATTTTAGAGCTGAAACCATCTGTATTAGTCTGTTCTCACTCTGCTAATAAAAACATACCCAAGACTGGGTAATTTATAAAGGAAAGAGGTTTAATTGACTCACAGTTCAGCATGGTTAGGGAGGCCTCAGGAAACTTACAATCATGGCGGAAGGGGAAGCAAACATGTCCTTCTTCACATGGCAGCATCGAGAAGAATGAGTGCCCAGCAAAGGGAGGAGCCCCTTATAAAACCATCAGATCTCGTGAGAACTAACTCACTATCACGAGAACCGGATAGGGGACAACGCCCCCATCATTCAATTATCTCCACATTGTCCCTCCCAGGACACATGGGGATTTTATGGGTACTACAATTCAAGATGAAATTTGGGTGGGGACACAGCCAAACCATATCACCATCCAAAAATTCAACTCTAATCTAGTTATCTACTTGGGAAAAAATATTCCCACAATATCACCACATTGATAATTTCACCATTCAGTACCTAGTTTAAGAAAAAATAATGTTAGCAGGCTGCCTAGACTAACAATATTAAAATATTGAATATATGTGGTTCTGTGAAAATTAATTGACATCTTTCCATTGCATTCCAAAGAAGAAAGGGGAAAAACTGTTTGGTGAAGTCAGGATCTATTACCACTTAAAACAATGTTAATACCACAGACTGCAGGGTCCTCTGTAACCCTGATATTAACTTAGTAATACGAGTGATAATTATTCAGGAGGAAAATAAAGCCAAAATGTATTTGGGGGCCTATAACCACTTATTGATTAAATTAGCATTTGTGTCCATTTGCTGTAAACTACTTCAAATTAAAGTACCCAAACACTGTTCTTTTTTATGTGTATATAATAGTCTCATGGAAAAAAAATTATAGCTGCATTTTACTTTATCTTCCATTTTAGATGCAGATAGTTGGACTGAATAAATTTAAAATGTAATTGAATGGCCAAAGGATAAAAATATCCTTTTCTGACTCAGAACAGTTCAATCTGTCATTGTAATTTAAAAAAAAAAATGAATTCACACTTAAAAAAAAATAGGTTAATGGAATAGAAATTTGTCTTCCTGTTTTATGTTGCCCTCTCTCCTCCAGTCCACTTGCCAGAAGACATTTCAAGTGCAATTCCTCTGAAAGCTACAGATTTAATAAGTTAATGGATGGTTACCATTCTTGTTACTAGGCTGATTCTATTCAGTTTAGATCTAGAAAAATCTTTTTTTTGTTGTTGTTTCTGCACAATTTCCTGCCATTAAAGAAAAAAAATCAAGTGACAGTGAGTAGAAGAGAAGAGCAAACAGGGTTGGTTTCTGCAGCAATTTCACGAGTATTATTTTCCCCTTTTGAGATTCAAAATGAGACAAAGACACTCCTCTGTATTTCTAATGAAAAAGTGAGCAGTAAATTTACAAACCTGTGCTAAGCCAAATGAATTCATTACCATGTTATGAAACAGTTTAACATATTTTGATCAATATATTAGCTGCACAAACACAAATATGCTATAGTATTATTACAATGTAAGCAAACATGACTGGCCTATGCTAATAAGCAATAAGACATAAAAGATGTAAAAGGATTAGGATATTTGAAGAAAAGCCAAATACCTTTAATACTCCCCAGAAATGGCATTCTCGAAACTCTTTTGTACATATGTATAAATCCCTTAAACACAAAGAAGTCTTACAAATTTATTCCTATTCTTTTACGAAGTTAGTTAAAAATAAATGAACAAGAAATTAAAGAGAAGGTACTGTAATAAAGTCAGAATATTCTAACTGAAAAACAATTACAATGAAACGATTTAGATTCCTGTAGAATTATAAACATTTTTCAAGGGATATTTTGCAATGCAATTTTTTTTTTTTTTTTTGAGACACAGTCTCACTCTGTTGCCCAAACTGGAGTGTAGTGGCTCGATCTTAGCTCACTGCAGCCTCCACCTCCCGGGTTCAAGTGATTCTCCTGCCTCAGCCTCCTGAATAGCTGGGATTACAGGCACCTGCCACCATGCCTGGCTAATTTTTTTTTTTTTTTTGTATTTTTAGTAGAGACAGGGTTTCACCATGTTGGCCAGGCTCGTTTCGAACTCCTGACCTCAAGTGATCCATCCAACTCAGCCTCCCAAAGTGCTAGGATTACAGGCGTAAGCCACTGCGCCCGGCCCAATGCAATTTTTAAAACAATGTTTTCTTCTTACTCTTGAAACTTAAAACACTGCAGGTTTATTTCATAGTTTTTAAAAAATACACTTATTAGAGTAAGAGCTTTCGCTTCTCAGAAAAAGAGCTTTGTGATTTAAAGTAGCACGCTAAATGCTTAGATTTTTCTTCAAATACATTTGTATACCTCATCTTTCAACTAAGAGGATTAGTTTTCAACAATGCATAATTGACAGAAAATTGTGTTGAAACTGTAGTATTATTTAATTCTGGGAATTTAGCCAGTCAGATATCAGAGATACATAGTTCTTTGTACAGAACTGGAAAAATATAAACAGTATGCAAATGTGCTTACTGCTCTTCCATTGTTCTAACTCCTCTATCAAAATTATATTCTAATTTCACAGAAGTGAAAGCAATAAGCTTAATTCTTGTCCTGAGAGACAATTGTTTTAATTTAAAAAGTTACCTTCCTAGTTTCAGATATTTAATCAAACAAAACCTCTAACTCTGAGACACCTTTAGGGCCTTTACTAGAAAAATCCCCTCTGTAGCTGTTGGCACAAACTTGACAAACTTGCTGAACCGTGCAGATGTTGAAGCAGCTCTCAGTTACATTGGGGAAGAAAGGGGAACTAGACATTCCACAGCTGCCTACAATGGCTTCCTTCCCAGGGGCACAATTGCAGGCTCTATCAAGCTCAATCACTTTGCAGAGCAACTGGGGATCCCAAGCAGGGGCAAAGAAATCCCAGGGCAGCTTAAATTTCTCCCAGTACCACAGCAAGAAGTAACACTACTTAAAAAGTAACCAGTTACTTCCAATAATTATGTGTGGGGGTGGGTGGGGGAGGGGGTGGCAATGAAGAATGAAGAATAATATCTCTAGTAAGAAAAAATAAAAGATGTTTCATATTTTTAAAATTTCAAGCTACTTAGATCTTCCTTAGGTCTTTGTTATGAAAATAACTATGAATATTTGGTCTTTGTTATGAAAATAACTATGAATATTTGGTCTTTATTTCTGATCAATTTTCTTTTTCTTTAGGGGTGGGGAGAGAACAGCCAAGTTGAAAAAATACAGAACTTAACAGTTATTTCAACAATTGTTAATGTAACACATTCATTGCAGGGTTTTAAAAGGACGTAATGGCAGTAATATCGTGTTTAAATGTATTCCACTCTTCCATTTTATGAGTATACATTCTCACAAGTTCTTTTAAACATTTTTAAATACTAAAATAATTGTATTAATGATATGGTGTGACTAAAAACAAGCAGCCAGGGAATATTCTTCCTTACTTGAGGATAACTGATGCTACAGCAGATGCCATTTCCTTAGGGTAAACCAGAAAGGAAGGGGTTAATAAACATGTAGCTCCACTAAATAACTGAAATACACAGATCACTATTCCCCATAAAATTATACTTTTAAACTAATCTTCTGGGGTAGTAAAATACAATATGTAGATGCATACATAGTTTTTATACCTTAAATTTATAATATTGTTAAAATTATTACTTTTTACTTGGTTAGAAAATCATTACTATACCACCACATAAGCACTTGCAAGAATTCACCAGATACAATAATAAAACAAAAATGATGGTGATGTTACAATTAATTGTGGGATCAAGCACTATGCTGAGAGCCTTCCATAAATCACTTCACCTACCCCTCCCAATGACATTATTTCCATTTTATAAATGAAGAAATTAACTTATAAAGTCACTAAGCTAGTAAATGGTACAGCCAGAATTTAAATTTTTTAATTCTAAAGTCCATACTCTTGTTATTATGCTGTATTGTCTTGAAAATGACATTTGTACATTAATTTGGCACATTTTAAGTATTTTTGAAATCAACTTTAAAGGTTTAACATTACATCATTAAATTGTTATATTCAGAGCAAAATGGCCTCTCTACATGAGATGTACTAGTTAAATCTTGCTTATATTGCTTATGATAGCTTTTTCTTCTCTAACTAACTGATTTTTTTAATAGCCAAAAAAGCTCATTTCAACCTAGAGTATTAGTAATACAATTTCCTAAATGTTTTCATATGTTTCCTAAATTGCAGATGTCTATCTTTTTATTTTAGATTGATCCTCATGGCCACAAGTCAAGTAGCTAATAGATAATTAATTTTATATTATATAAGAGACAGGCATGTAAACACTAAACTAGCTCTGAGCATTTGGAATAAGAAAACTTTTTTATTCCGTATTGATGCTAAAATATCAACAGGAAGACTTGAAGCCTCAAAAGGCCTTTGTTTATAGTTCAACAACATTCCTCTAAGACAATGCAATATACTACAAGCAAGGAGAAATACGAGGCAGAAGTTGATAACATATGGGATGTGCATAGAACTTCTGGTTAATGGAAGTTCCAAGATGTATAAATAAAAAACGATGTGTGAGTTGGTGGAAAAAACTGTAAGGCAAGTCAATTTTTTAATTAAAAAATTATGTAGCATAAACAATGCTAATGAGCCAAAAGTCCCAAGAGATTAGTATTGTATCTGCTTCATTTTAATGTTTCATTTACTTTTCATAAGTTACATCTACTCACTTGAAATATCTCAGGCAGAACCCTTTTTGTAAAATAGAGTTTTGAAGATATTCTTTGTCATTCTTCTCAATAGGTCACCATTTTCTACTCAAGTTGTCAATTTGAGGACAAATCACACACACACACACACACACACACACACACACACACACACACACACAGCCCTAAAATCTTTAAATGAATCACCAGAAAGTAAATACCTGGAAGTTCTTCATAAATTTCATCATCTATTGGTTGACTGCTTGTTGGTGGATTGCTTATTGGTAGAGGATGATCAACATCATCATATAATTCTCCTCTCTCATCATAATCCTCAGGAATAATATCAGATTCCATATCTATAAAACGCATTTATGAAGTAAATCTTAAAAGAATGCAGAAGATATTTTTAAAACTATATAAATAAATGTAGCCCTACAAAGTAACAACAATATTGTTATATGTTATGTCCTTAACTAAAAACATGTTTAAAAATTGTTTTGTAAATATGTGAATTTTAAAGTAAGCCAATCGGTACTTACAGAAAAGATGCTGTTTAAAATTAGAAGTGAGTGGTCTGTATTAATAACAGTCACATTCAAGTTGGTCATTCTCACAGAAGTCAATAAGCTTTTGTATATGAAAACCCAAACTACTCTGTTATTTAGTATTTAAAGACTGTGATAACTTGTTCAATTGATTTATCTTACCTTGCAATACAAATTTCAGCTGCTGTACCCATTCTTCAGCATCTTTGGGAGAAGCTGCTGTAAACTAATATAAAACAAACAATAAGAATGAAAATCACCACAGTAGAAATGAAAGGTATGTTGTATTCTTACCATTTCTTTAAGACTATTAGTAATTCTTTTCATGTCTATTGGAACTTTTCTTGCAAGGATGCTTCTCATAATGTGCAGTTAATTTTGACAAATTTATGCAATTGAAGCAGAGGATGATGAATTTCAAACTCTGATCAGCAGCTGGCAGCTGTGCAGGAAAAAAAGCTGCTTCTCTTCATCAATGTCAAAGACAGAACTGATGAACAAAATTTGCCCTTGACAATTAGAAGACACCCATGAATTTCTTTAGACTGCTGGATACAGTTTTCTTAAAAATGTTCTTGTCAGATTCCAACACACTACCTGACAACTTAATTAACTGGCTTTCAACTGCAATCTCAGATATTTAAAACTTATTAAACATACATTCCATATTGATGCCTAGCTGATAGCTATTGAATTGCAGAGCTGATGTGTACCTTTACCTTCATTTTCTCCCACACTCCTAAACAATACAATATGTATTATCACTCTGATATTTTTCTTTTGATAATTTTACTCTTTCTGCTATGTAATTCTTTTGGAAGATCACCTAGTTCTATTAGATATAAATGCAACATGTGAAGTAATTGATAAATTATATATTCTCTTTATCTTTTTCAAGAAGATAGTGTTTGAACTAACCTGAAATTATTAAAAAATTCCTTTTATATGAATGTTCAATGCATAATGTATTTAAACACCAGTATTTTTATTATTGTTAACATGTCAAGAAAAGTATTAATCAAATGTTAATGTCTCTATAAATGAAATCAAAACATTTTATCAACTTAATTTCAAGGTAACATAAAAACTACAACCTGATATATACGTTTATCAGGAGCAGAGATTTCAAAACAGCAATCTTTCTTTCCATCCTTTCTTAGAGTGTTATTCATTCTGACACTGTAGCCATCTATTGCAAATTCACCTTTCTGTTGTTTGTCTGTTGAAGATAAAACCAGTTAGAATTTCATTTACTAAGTATTAATGCTCAATTATTTTTTATTTAAAATTTCTTCGTCAATTCTTGGAAATAACATTTTTGGTCACGTTGCTTTGGTAATATAATGGTTAGGTAATGTTTTTAGAAATCATTTTTAATTCTGAAACATGGAAGTATTAGGGATGATTGGACTCACAAGGAGGTCTGCAGATCATGGTCTTATTCAGAAGGAAGTATGGAAACATGACACTGTAGGGTAGGGAAAATTCAGGAACTAGAACATAGAACTTGCTAGACAAACCCACAACAAACCTGTGGCTCTTTCAGATTTAGTAGGCCAGTGGGAAGATCTGTCCAGCTGAAAACTTGCTGGGCTTTATTTACTGTTATCTCCTTTCACCTACCCCTCCCCAGTACCACCACCAAAAAGAAGCTTCTGAAACAAAAGTTTTCTTTAAAAAAGGTCTCCTAACTTGGTACAAATTTATCTCTAATCTTACAAAGCAAACCAAAACTAAACTAAACTACTCATTACGAAAAAGATGTGAAGGAAAAAAACACTACGTGGATAAAGAAGAGTGGTAAAGCAAGTACAGAAGCATTAGTTACCAAAAAAAAGAGGGAAAGTTTCTTATCCAGTCAGTGAACAGTTGAACTAGTAAAGCACATTTGAATCTCACATGATAAAGAGGCAAAAGATGATTAGAGCTTTGGTCAGATATTATTTTAAAGACAAGTGAAGTTGCGAATATAACAAAGGACTTAATATTCTGAAACTGAAAATAAAATTAGTCAACCTTCCTACTTCACCCAGTTATACCATTTTGATAGAAAAACTATACACCTATAGGTTTATTTCCTAGATTAACAAACAATATTAAAACCATGAGTAGGGACAAACTCTTTTACTGAGCTCCAGGCAAATACAGAAATGCTTTCATGTTGTGGGGTGTGCTTTCTCAGTTCAGTGTACCAATAAAAGATATATCTCCTTTTCTCAAATACACAAGTTAAATGCTTAAAGTAACTAACATACATTAGGTCATAGAGATTATATCTTGTTCAAAATATCAAATGAGAAAAAAAATCTCAGTTCCTGGGAAACTCTAATCACATTTAGTCATAATTTACACCTCTCTGAATGTCTAAAGAAACAATCAAAGTTTATTTCATGAAAAAATTCTACAATAAACTCTATGTTTTTCACAAAAACTATACAATACTTTAAAGATTAGAGCAGCATTTCCAAAAGATATTAATAGGTTTCTGTGATCAAATCAATTTGGGAAACGTTTTGCTGAATTAAACAGAGTTAAGCGGTTTTGTTAGTTCAGGCCTTCTTGGGGCCCTTAGTACATTTACATACTAATTAAACTTCTAAAAGAAAAATTTAGTATGTAGCATTTCCAAAAATTATTTGTCCGTGGAATCATTTTTCACAGAATATTTTATGGTCCTCCCAGGATATATTTTGTAAGACACCTAACTAGGAAACTATTTGGAAAAAGTATTAAAATGATAAATGGTTAAGCATGGTTGGTTCTTGTAAATTCTCAAAAAAAGACTAAATCATTCACTCACTCATTTGACAAATTGATACCGAGCACTTGAAACCAGCAGGCAGCATTATAGGTTTGCTGAGATAAAAGCTAGAACACCTTATCAGACCTTTCGCACCACCTTCCCAATGATCTACTAAATTGCAAAAGGAACTTAATGTTCACTATGAAAAGTGGAAGTAATGTGAGGCAAAATATCAAAGCCATATTGGACAATTTTGAGAGATTTCCTTAAACTCTCCAGAAGAAAGAGAGTTTTCAGGGACCAGATTTAGAGAAAGCTGCTCCCTTGCTGCGCAAGGGTTCAATTGCTCCACTCACTAGGTCCATCTGACCTAAAATCTATGCCTTCTACCTCCAATTTCGGTCTAAAATTCTCCATCAGTGTAACTTGAATGGAGGTGGAAATGCATGAGGAGTGAGAGTCTACACCTGGAGATGTAAAATCAGCACTACAAAGATTCAGTTTGGAAGAGCTGAGGGGAACAGATCTTTCTGGGCCGGATTATCTAATAATCTAGAAATAAGACAATTAGGCCGCAAAATTAGGCAACCCCAACTTAGACTAGCAGATTCATTTTAGCCAAACCCCCTAGAAATAGGCTATGGGGCCATGTATCAGAACTTCTGATACAGTACAAGAGGAGGACAGTATCAGCCTCTACTGAGATGAACCAGAGAGAAGCCACAAATCCAATTCATAGGTAAGCATCTCAGATTTTATAGACATGTACTTGTTCGAGGATAAGAAAAGAGGAACAGCAAATACAGATGCCATAAAAATATTATGTAAAACAGAAACATAACATAGCACTTGAGAAGTAGAAAGCACAAGCAAAGTAGGAGAAATGGAAGTAAACTTTAGCCAACTGCTTTGCATATTTTATAAAAGTAAACAGATTCTGAAAGAGATGAAAGATGAAACAATGTAATATAAAATAAAAAGAGGAAAGGCTGAGACAAGTAGAAATTAAAATGAAACTGGCAAAATAAGGAACAAATATGCTGTATAAGGAAGTGGAAAATGCAGCAGAAAAACAAATGATGTATTAGAAGTGATAAAAAGTAGAACTAACATTGTGGAAAATCAGATCAGATATACCTTCAAAAGCTCACTCAGCAGATAGAAAATAAGAATAAGGGGATGGGGAAGGGACAAAAGGGAGTATGATAAATATGGAGGGCTGACAAAAATACAACATAAGAAAAATGGGTTTTCTGGAAGAAGAGTAATAAATAAATGCCAATAACCAAAGACATAATATAACAAAAGAAAACTTCATTCCGTCTATGAAAGACCTAACTTTGCAGAACAAAAGGTGCTGTTGTTTAACCAAGTAAAAATAATAAAAAGAAACTAATATCTAGACCTATCCAACTGATTGTTTGTATTTGAGGATAAACAATTATATAAACATCCAAGTCAGGTAGGGATATGGGCCCAGAAAGGTTGACGAGAACAGAGGAACTCACAACTCTTTCTAATAGCTTTTGCAGAACCATAACCATAAAGTAGCCATATCTCCAATTAGCCAATACAGGACAGGAAGTTCAAGACGTGAAATGGGCAAACATGGCTGTAAGACAACACTGTTCTTCTCCTTTCACATTAGTTTCTCTTCTGGAGAGGGAAATTTCATCATTATATGGTAAGTCATAAGAATTTACATATAGATTAGTTCCACAATGCTTTTTGGGATAGTTTCAAGGATACTTGTTAACAAAATTATCAAAAATAGTAAAATGCCAATCATATAGGAAATAAAGCTATAAAGTCCATTTACCCAGCACTGTGAAAGACTAATATTTTATCTAGGTGAACTTCACAAATAGCAAAAGCTTATTCCTTTAAGTGCCAAAACTTTTAAAAATATTAATCATTGTGATGGAAAGCTTTCTAAAATATATACTTCCCTAACTTTTCAAACAAGTCTTTTAAACATAACATTGTTTTCTTAACATAGTATCATTTTGAGTATTAGTTTTTATAACACACTGATGCCTTCAGAATTTTTGAGGTGTTTGTTCCTCTATTACATTTCTCTCAGCTTCTGTTTCACACTTTAACCTAACCTCTATCATGCTGTTTGAATGTAATGTCTACAGAACTGAAGGCTGCCAGGAAAAACTAGATAATGAAATCTATTATATCAGTAACTTAATTTTACACAATCCTAATTCAGCAGGTTCAAGGTAAAAAGCAGTTGGCTCTGACTTCCTACAAAACAAAATGCATAAGGCTAATAAGAGCAATTTCCTTCTACTTTTTCACTGGCGTTTAGGTTTACAGCTGTGTTCTGGGGTTTTTTTAAGCTGTCAAAAAGACAACTCACATTTACTGAGCTTCTATATGTCAAGAACTTAATAGAACATATCTCATATACACCTGGTAATAATTCTAAGCAATAGAAGAGACATATTATATTCCCAGCACTGATGGGAAAACAAACTTAAACCAATTTGCTCACGGTCACACAAATAGTAAACAGTAAAAGCCAGGACCCTAGGAAAGTCTGGTTCTAAAGCCTTGCTTTTTCAGCCATTTCACACTGTTTTCTAAAAAGGTGTTTCTCAAAGTATATTTTAAGAATCACCTATGTTAGAATCATCTTGGATGCCTGTTAACACAGAATTGGCTACCACTCTGCATTTGCTATATAGGAATCTCTGTGGGTGAGTCTAGGAAACCAAATTTTTAGCAAGCACCCCAGGTGATTTTGATACACACTACAACCACTGTCCTCAATACAACGTGAAATATACAAAATCACAGTAGAGAAGATAAATGTTATTTTGCATTTCGTCCTACAACTTAGGTCAAACTTTCTCAGCTTTCTTTATGGGTTCCTCCACCTCTGCCTATCTCTTAAAAAGCTATGATGCGTTGTTCTAAGTCTTGCTCTCTTCTTACATTACACTCTCCCTGGGCAATCTCATCTAATTCCAAGAATTAAATTCCTATCGATATACTTGTGACTCATGATTCTCTACTTTTAGTTCATTTTCAAAACTGTATATCCAAATCTTCATCTGCTCACTATATATGTTTCATTTCTCAAATGTCCTATGGGCTCATTGAATAGAAAGTGCCCACAATGGAGATCATCTTATCCCCATTCCCAACACTTGTGATGCCAACAACTGTGATATTTCTTTTTTTTTTTTTTTTTTTTTGAGACAGAGTCTTGCTCTTTCACTCAGGCTGGAGTGCAGTGGCGCAATCTCGGCTCACTGCAGGCTCCGCCCCCCGGGGTTCATGCCATTCTCCTGCCTCAGCCTCCCGCGTAGCTGGGACTACAGGCGCCCTCCACCTCACCCGGCTAATTTTTTGTATTTTTAGTGGAGACGGGGTTTCACCATGTTAGCCAGGATGGTCTCGATCTCCTGACCTCGTGATCTGCCCGCCTCGGCCTCCCAAAGTGCTGGGATTACAGGCGTGAGCCACCACGCCCGGCCAGTGATATTTCTTGTTGTATCCCCCATCTCAATAAATGGCACCTCCATTAATTCAAGCTCCCAAACCAGAAAACTGGGCACCATTTTTTATTTTGGCCTTACCTTCACCAACCGCCCCGACGTTACCCCCTACACTCCAATGCCACCTACCAAAATCTAAACAGACCTTCTATTTTTCTGGCAAATATACTTGCTTTCTCTCTTCTTCATTGGCTCTCAGAAAAATATGCTTAAAACACCAACCACTCTCATACCATTTTAAATATAGCATAAATATTGCAACCAAATAATTCCAAATCTTTTGGCATCCCTACAAGTTACGGACATTTATTATTTGGGGCTCCCCAGCATCCATGCATCTTCCCTATTTTAATTCCAAGATTGTCAGGGATAGGGCTTAGTTTTCCACCACAGAAGCTGAAGGGAGGTGGATTTTCCCTGTTCCAACTTAATCAAAGTGGATGCTCCAGACTGGAACCTAAATCTCAAGTAAGTAACAAAAGGATCAAGAGAGGGTTCAGAATCCATTCTGGTGGCAATGGCACTCACTGACTGATGGCAGTGCATGGTGGCAACATCACATGTCCTGGCTTGGCAAGGCCCAAGCCAGCAGTGTGTCCCAATAAGATTTTTCATGGATTATGCTCAAGATCCAGCCCCCTTACCTACCTTAGTTCTTGCTTGCTTGCTGAGCCTGTGTGCAGCATTCTTAGCAATTCTGAGAGCTGATATTTTCCTAATAATTTCCCTTTCTGCATAAACAAAGTTGGTTTCTGATGCTTATACCAAGAACACTAACTTGGCACAAATAGCTAGCAAACAAAAATATGAAATGTGTTCAGCAATATCTACTACTTATATTTAAGAAGGCCTTTTCCCCTCAGTGAATAACTTATTTCCACAAGTATTAATACTCATTAGTAGGGAAAAGAAAAATATGCCCATCAATACTAGACCTTGCCACTAAATTTTATCAAACTGATTAGCAAGATGCTCCAGCTCCTCAGTTAAAGATATATGAACATTCTCCTTTGGTTTATACAGCTTGCAGATGCCAATGCTCAATCAGCCACTTGAAATATATCTCTGGGGTTTTGTGTAGAAGTGAGACTAGATATCAAACCAACAACATTCGTGGTCATCAGACCCTTAGTAAAACTTAGTTTGTACCTGACTATTTCTGCATGTTGATGAAATCCTACTAAACATCAGATGTACATTTTAACTTCTATATACTGTTAGAGGGTCTCTTAGCCATAAAGGCAGAAAATAAAGGCATAGCTTTAATTTAATGTTTGTAATCCCAGCTACTCAGGAGGCCGAGGCAGAAAAATCACTTGAACCCGGGAGGCGGAGGTTGCAGTGTGCCGAGATCATGCCACTGCACTCCAGCCTGGGCAACAGAGTGAGACCCCGTCTCAAAAAAAAAAAAAAAAAGTTTATTGTGATAAGTTTTAAAGTTAATACTTTCATATCAAAGACCCAAAAGTCTATAAAATTGCAATAATTTCTGATAAAAATAGAATTAATGGTTCCTATTTCTTAAGGAATAAAGATATTCTTCACATACCAGATGGAAACAGAATTGCAATTAAAATTTTTTAAATATCAGAATTCACTTACACATTTTACATATATCATCTTGATATAATTATAAAATTATATAATTATAAAATGACAGGATTTGTTTCTGTCAAATGAATCAGAAGAAAAAAGATAAGCTTTTAAGGCTTTCTATTAAGTTGTTGTTACAAAACAACAGAACTTTTAATTATACAAATATAAGTACTGTCACTATAACATATTCAAAACAATATTAAAAGAAATATGATGCTTTTTCAACATCAAAATATATTTTATAATTTTCAAACTTCAAAGAGAACATATATGTCCTCCTTTTTTCCTATCAATGGTGAAGTTGTGGAGAAGGGGAGAGCAGGGAGGTCAATTTCAATGAAAAATTTCATTTCTCTGCCAAGTTCTGAAAGTTTTGTTATCTTAAATTCTCCATATTAAGCCCAATTTTCTACTGACTTTTATTATAGATTGAAAAGATATTACAATGAAAAAATTAAAACCACATGATGTAAGAAATAACCTTTGAATGACTTTGTAGATCAGGGCTACTTGTAGCTCCCATTTACTAGACGGTGCTAGTGTATTCTTTAATCAGGTTTCAGCAAAAGCCCTGAGAGGAGGTACTAAGAACTGACAACCCCCTCCTTAAAAATGGGGAGAGACTAGGTTCATATCATAATGTTGATTCAAGATCATATAGAAGATAAACAGAAAAAAGGGAAATAAAACACAATAGTTTAGAACAGGTTCCTAAATGGGCCATCACTTATGGGCACCTTGGAGGAGTTGGTAATAATCATCAAGTTGTAGAAAAAGCATAACTTTGGAGGCAGAGAGATCTGCATTAAATCCTCGCTCTGCCTCTCAACAGCCCTGTGTTGACCTCTCTTGTTTAGACTACTTTGAAATCCTGCTAAATGGTCCTGTTGACCCAGACTCTATCCATCCCAATCCATTCTCCATAATCCTATTACAATTACTTCCTAAAAACCAAATCTGGTCATACAATCCTCTGCTTAAAGGTCATAAATAAATAAAATAAAATCTTTAGCAAGGCCCTTATTCTCAGAAGGTTCTTATCAACCTGGTCTAATTCACTTCTTTAGCCTTACGTGCTCCTTCCCCTCACTCACTCTAAGCTCCAGCCTTCATTCCATCTTTGATCCCATCCACAGTCTTTCGCAACTCAGAAAATCTGCTATTCCCTTACCTGGAAAGCCCATTTTACCCTTCTTCCCTGTCTTAGTCTGTTTATGCTGCTATAACACCCAAAACTGGAAAATTTATAAACAACAGAAATTTATTTCTCACAGTTCTGGGAGCTGGGAAGTCCAAGATCAAGGCACCAGCAGGGTCAGTGCCTAGTGAGGGCTGCTCTCTGCTTCAAGATGCCACCTTGTTGCTGCATTCCCCAGAAGAGTTGAATGCTGTACCGTCACATGGCGGAAAGGCAAAAGAGGGGTTCCACAGCTCTCTCTAGCCTTTTTTATAGAGATATATTCCATTCTTGAGGGTAAAGCCCTCATGCCTTAATCACCTCCCAAAAGCCCCAGCTCTTAATACAATATCCTTGGGAGTTAATTTCCAACATATGAATTTTGGAGGTACACATATATTCACACCATAGCATTCAACCAACAAACTCCTACTCATTCTTTCAGGCCCAGTGAAGTGTTCTCTCCACCAGGACATCTTCCCTAACTTCCCTAGGCAATTAGTTTTACCTTATTTAAATTACTTACTGTACGGCACTGAAATGGTCAGTTTACCTGCCCAGCTCCCTCCTCCAACCCCACAGCATCCTTCCCTCTCTCACTGATATCCACAAAACCCAAACTGTGAGCACCTCTAAGGATCTTTGGATCCTCAGTGCCTACTAGCTAACAAGTGCCTGAAAAAATATTTATCAAATTTAGAAAAAGAATGAGTAAGTGAATGAATGAATGAATGACTTGAAGGACATCTGAACATCTAGGACCTAAGAATTTTGATGAATAAGACTCATGACAATCAAAGGAAAAGGAAGGAGATGAAAGGATGAATAAGATTTCATAAGGTGTTAAAACATATACTATATGTATTTGTTACTTAAGGGTCCCAAATGGCTATAAATAATAAATACAGACAATATTTATTGGTACAATGGTAAGTGCATTATTTACCCAACAGGTTGGAACTACTCTTTCTAAGCCACTACTATCTTGATAGGTCAATATGTTTTTTGGCACACACAATATGGTAGAATATGTGAACTATGTATCTGTCAAACAGTAACAAAGCACACTTTAACCTAGTAAGTGGTGTCAACTCCTTCTGTGCCTTATAATCCATTTATCTAAATCCTACTTAGTTGGAGGATTATAGTTCTCATATATCTAGATATGAGTTCTTCCCATTAGGTAAATGGTTCACACATACAGTAAACAAGGCTATAAAAAATCGTATCTAATTTCACAAAAGAAAAAAATTATTTGACATATTTTCCTGGTAAGAAAAAGATATAAAGGAAGGAAATCAGGATCATGACAAACAAGTAATTAAAAACTGCTTAAAGATAGATCTTTTTTTGGAGTCCCTTAAAAGAGAGGAACTGGCTAAGAATTTCAAAGGAAACCGCCAGTAGAAAAAAGAACCACTAGAAACAAATCTAAAATTTCACTGGAAACAGGAGGCTGCAAAGTAAAAGGGAAAAATTTAAGGAAATACAGGCCACATCTTCAAACATCAACATGAAAAAAGAATGCTAAAATGGTAATTTTTTTAAAGTGGAAATGTCAGAGGCATTTAAACCAGTGCAACTCCATCTTGAATAGGGGCTGAGTAAAATAAGGCTTTGGCCTATGGGGGCTGCATTCCCAGGAGGTTAGGCATTCTTAGTCACAGGATGAGATAGGAGGTTGGCACAAGGTACAGATCACAAAGACCTTGCTAATAAAAGGACGCAGGAAAGCAACTGGCTAAAACCCACCAAAATCAAGATGGTGATGAAAATGACCTTTGGTTTTCCTCACTGCTCATTATATGCTAATTATAATGCATTAGCATGCTAAAGGACACTCCCACCAGTGCCATGATAGTTTACAAATGCCATGGCAACATCAGGAAGTTGCCCTATATGGTTTAAAAAGGGGAGAAACCCTCAGTTCTGAGAACTGCCAACCTCTTTTCAGGAAAACTCGTGAATAATCCACTGCCTGTTTAGCATATAATCAAGAAGTAACAATAAGTGTAAGCAGCTGAGCAGCCTATGCTCTGCTTTGCCTATGGAGTAGTGATTCTTTTGTTTTTTTACTTTCTTAATAAACTTGCTTTCACTTCCCTCTATGGATTGGCCTCAAATTCTTTCTTGCATGAGATCCAAGAACCCTCTCCTGGGGTCTGGATCAAGACCCCTTTCCAGTAACAGAAATGACAGAAAGGGCTAAATGGATCACAAAGTAGTTAAAATGCAAATTACAAACAATGTTACTACCATTAGGTCTCATCAAATAAGAATAAAAATGAACTCAGGAATTCAAGATTGCAGTAAGCTATGATGGCACCACTGCACTCCAGCTTGGGTGACAGAGTGAGGCCCCCGCATCTCTAAAAAGAAAAAAAAAAGGAATGTAACTAATATCTAAATAACTCTAACTAAAATGTTTTCATTGAATATGTTAGTGTTTGAAGTAAATATTAATACGTTTTGGGTTTTGAGGAAACTCTTGCTAATCTTTGACCTAACCATTGTTATACGCCAGTCAGGACTAGAAATGGAGGAAACACTGACATTAGTATTCATTGATTCTTAAAGAAATTAGAAATGAGAAGCCTAATTGAATCAAAGTCACAAGGATCTGAAATCTCCCTCCCCTGGTCTGGTGAAAAAGAGGATATTTTGTGGAAGGTAGTATCTTGATCTAAATTCACAATATCATACAAAACTATATTTCTGTGATCTATGATAATCATAACTGAACTTGGACTCTAAATTTTCTGACCTGCTTCACTACTGACCCTTAGCAGAAGAAAGAAAGATGCTTGTTTATAGCTGTTTACAGTTTACACTTCACTGATGCCATTACTACATTTGAACATACTGTAAATCAGTGATGGAATGCAAACTAGCTACTAAATTAATAAATTTGTTAATCTCATTAGCCAAAAGGTAAGAACAACTTCCAGCATTATGTAAGTATTTCAGACTTATCTGAAATACGACAATCTTACCTGCATGTTTTTAGAACAGGGGAAAAAAACTCTAAAAACTATAAATAACGTCAAATAAAACATAAATTTCCAAACAACATTGATAACAATTCCACAGGAAAGCTTACATTCAGTGATACTTTTGCCTTTTTCTTCTTAAAGTGTCCTGTCTGGAAATGAACATTATCTATTTTGATACAACCTTTACTTCATAATATTCAACTCCTAGCCTGTTTTCCCTAGAATAAAACAAAACTCAGAAAGCTTACAATGTTTAAATTTCATTATTTGGTGGCTTTATTTGTTCAAATAACAAACTTAAAATTATGTGAACTACAACTGAGAGAATTTATTAATTAATGATGAAGTTGTAAAATGTATCCTATTATTTCTAAATTAATGTAGTGACAATAGTGGTTAAGAACATGGACTCTAACCATATTCTCTAGGTTAAAATCCCAAATTTGAGCTGCGTGCAGTGGTGTGCACCTGTAATCCCAGCTACCTGGGAGACTGAGACAGGAAGATCACTTGAGCCCAGGAGTTTAGGCTGCAAGGTGTGATGACTGCACCTGTGAACAGCCACGGCTCTCTAGCCTAGGCACCAAGACAAGACCCTGTTTCTAAAAACAAAGGAAAAACAAATTCCTGGATCTGCCATTTTCCAACTCTGTGACCTTGAACAAGTCACTTAACCTCTCTGTTCTCAGTTTTCCTAAAAGTCAAATTAATGGTGCTAATAATAGTACTTACAGAGTTATTGTGAGCTAAACAAGTTAACATAGCTAACGTACTTAGACAAAGTGCTTAGAACAGTGCCCAGTATATAGTAAATTCTATGTACGTGTTTGCTGTTATTCCTTAAATCTATAAAGGGAGCTCAGAAAGGTGCTGTTCATATTTAATTTTATCTAATTTTATTTTAAAATATTTAAGAAAAATAATCTGTTTTCTGCCATTGAAACTCTCACAACCCTATGTTCTTAACTTTTCCAGAAATTCTACAACAGTAGGCGGGATAATAAATATTCCCTAAGGTGAAAGGCCACACAGATTAAAGTTATTTTACTCTCTTTTCTAATTCAATACAACACAATTGTTTTAGCTCTGAGGGCATTCTGGTATTTGGAGCATTTGTCAAGTAATGAAATGAATCATAAATTAGATTATAATTGTTATAATTCTCAGTTATTATTTGTCTTCAGTTTATTCTGTAACCAAAAGAGGGGGAAGGGATGGCCAAAAAATTCTTATGCAATAGTAGTTGATATAATTGAACACCAACATTACCTTTATCACTTCCATAATAATAGAATACTGTTTTACTGAGAGCACACCACCGTTTCTGCCATTCAAATCCCAGAAAGCTGTGATCTACAATAAAGAAGGGAAAATGTAAGGCCATTTCCTTACTATAAAAGAAAAAGTTAATTAATATGATTTCTAAGATTCCTCTGAGCTCTAACATTGTGTGACTAATTTGTATCTTCTTTTCCAAGAGACAAAAAAGCCAAACAACAACAAACCAACAAAGCTAAAGGGAATAAAGTAAAGTAGCTATGGGGCTGCTATACTTAACGGGATCAACAGCATGGCTAACAAAGTTTTTTGACAGGGACAGTCAAAAAGGCATCTGACTATACAATCTTGAGATAATTGATTCATCTGGGTCTCATTTTCTCATCTGTTATAAATATAAAAAGAGGGGAGGAGCTAACCTAGATTATTTGTTATCTTTCAGTTTTAAAATTCAGCTAAGAAAGCTAAGAAAAGCAAAATGAAATATAAATAGAAAGGCCCAAAGGGACTACAAGAGAGATAAGCAGAATGGTAATGAAAAGACTGTCTGCTTTTCATTTCTCATATTGTAAAACCACCTCCATATTTCATTTCCATTAAATATTGGTGTTGAAAGAGTGAGACCATATGGTCACCTCCCAATTATCATAGCCAATGGAGAGGAACACTGAAATGAATAACAGACAATGGCAGACAAAATGCCAGGCTTGATCTGAACCATGCCAGTTTGGGCACAGGAGAACCTGCTGCTCAGCGCAGTGAGATACTGGTGAGAAATCCCACCTTTGAGAATACAGTCATGGCCTGCAGCTTTCCTTTGAGAGGCAGGAAACAGCTCCTGAATCATTTACAAATAACCGAGATTGACAACTAAAAACCTAACCTAATGTTTTCTTATTAAAAATTATTTAAAGCTAAGAGCTATATTGTGTGGTTTGGATAATGTCATCCAGATTTTCTTACAATCTTTAAACTCTTTAATCACCTAAAACGAATACTGCCTCCACATGTATACTACAAACATGTTCTATCTAAGGATGAAACTATTTTTACATTTTTCATTAGAACCTTAAGTTTACCTTTTCTGCGTTTTTCAAGGTAGCCAGCCTTTAGAACAAAAGAAAGGTCTTGTGCTGCAATTGGAGGAAACTGGGCTCCTATAAGAAGTTGGGGAGAGAAAAAAAAAAAAGCAGTGGGTAATCCATTTCAGAAAAAACAAGTGCCAGATCTCATTAGATTCAGTGTGCTTTTAATTACTGAAATTGTTTAAATCTAAGTCTATTAGCCTTGTTTCAGATCCATTCCCTAGATTAATCCCCTCTATTCCTCCTAAAAGTCTCAAAAGTAAAAAAAAAAAAAAAAAAAAAGTTCTGTACTCCTATATGTTAATATAGCCTCCCAAAATACAGGACTGAGAAACTATTATAAATAAATGCAATAAATCCCTGAAAGAGAGGTTAAGAATTTCAAATAAATCATAGCTTCTTTATATTTATATTGAATTAATTCTTTAAAAATTTCAATACATATTCACTCTTACCTGCATAATCCCTATTCCTACAAAGTAAAACATAAAATGCTTTTCCCCTAGAATCAAATGCTGAAACTTGTTTCTCTGAGCCCACAGCAAATACTCTCTGTGTTTGTATTCAGAGAAATCTTATGGACATTCCACTGAGTGAGTATGCTCTAGGTTTTTATAGGGCATTTAAGAGTCTAAAACTAGATAGATCTGATAAAACTATTATAAACAAATACTGGATCCCTAAAAAAAGTTTTTAAATCAAGCGAAAGTTAAGTTGATTAGAAATTGTATATTCACAGTCATGGATTATAGGTTACCCAATTTTACAAGTGTTCAATATTTTTATAAACGTCATTAGAAGTATAATAGTTATCTGCCGGGCGCAGTGGCTCATGCTTGTAATCCCAGCACTTTTGGAGGCCGAGGCGGGCGCATCACTTGAGGACAGGAGTTCGAGACCAGCCTGGCCAACATAGTGATACCTGGTCTCTACTAAAACTACAAAAGAAATTAGCCGGGCATCGTGGCGGGTGCCTGCAACCCCAGCTACTTGGGAGCTGACACAGGAGAATCACTCGAACCCAGGAGGTAGAGGTTGCAGTAAGCCAAGATCACGCCATTGCAATCCAGCCTGGGAAAAAAAAAAAGAAAAAAAAGAAAACAGAAAACAAAAGAAATATAATAGTTATCCTCAGCATTTTACTAGAACTCTAGCAAGTGAAAACAACCAATCAAAAGAAAGTTTGTATGGAATACATCCAGTGGAAATAGTTTCAGTACAACTTAGGATAGAAAATGTGTTTGAGTACAAACATGTAATTAGAACGAATAAGATCTAGTATTTGATAGCACAACAGAGTGACTATAGTCAACAATAATTTATTATACATTTTAAAATAACTAAGTGGCCGGGTGCAATGGCTCATACCTACAATCCCAGCACTTTGGGAGGCTAAGGAAGGAGGGTTGCTTGAGCCCAGGAGTTTGACACCAGCTTGGGTAACACAGTGAGACCCCCATCTCTACGGAAAATTTAAAAATAACTGGGTGTAGTGGTATACGTGCCTGCAGTCCCAGCCAGTGGAGGAGGAGGGTAGAGGTGGGGGGAAGGGGGTCTGAGGTGGGAGGATCCCCCAAGAGGTCAAGGCTGCAGTGAGCCATGATCATACCACTGCGCTCCAGCCTGGGTAATAGAGTGAGACCCCGTCTCTAAATAAATAAATAAATAAAATGAAATAACTAAACAAATATAATTGGATTCTTTGTAACACAAAGAAAGAATAAATGGTTGAGGTGATGGATACCTCATTTATCCTGATGTGATTATCATGCATTGTATGCCTGTATCAAAACATATAATATGCCCCATAAATTTGCCTATTATGTACCCACAAAAATTAAAAATTAAAAAAAAGAATGGGTTTGATAGGAAGTTTATTATATACAAACTCATCACCTAATTTTACCAGTTTTTTTTTTTTAATACCATGGGGATTCACAGTAGTGACAAAGTCATGGATATTTTTTCTTAAGAAATAAAGCTTAAAATTAGAGCACTAGTTTCAGCTCCTTGGTGGATCAATTTCACCCAGTAAACACAACACAGTATCATTAAAACATACTTAAAATAGAGCCCTGATTTTGAAATGTATATGAAATTTTAGGGAAAGTCAGTGTACATATCTTAATAGCTGTTCAATAAGTATATCCAGTTTATTTTTTTCAAAATAAACTTGGTACATATAAAGGTATAAATTATTTATTATAGTATTTTGTACATAAAACAAAAATTACAAACAGAAATCTTATCTATGTAAAGAAGTCCTGGTCAACCACTAAACTAAAGTGGATAATTGTGGTATGATTTCGTCTCATTAAGGGGTAGTCCCACAACCCTCTCACTTCCATTGGGCATAATAAATACTCTTTACATAAGGAATGGATGTTCACAAAATCTTAAGAAGAAAAGTTAAATTATTCCGAAAAGAAATGGGTAACTTTAGCATAGGTTTCAACTCTAAAATGTTACTGGTCAAAAAGGAGACAGAGAGAGATGGGAAGAAGGGAGAAGGGAGAGGAAGTGGGAGAAAAGGAGAAGGGAAATTAGAATGTACTAGCGTTCAATATACACATAGCCTGAGTCTTTTGCTTTAAGAAAAATGTTGACTAAATTTCCACCTGATACATCACAATAAAATTTGATGTCATAAGCAATACTTGTTCTGAATTCTAAATTCATGTTTCTAATATAAAATCTTTGATTTTTTCCCTGGGGAGTGGGGGAGTACTTTTTTTTTTAACTGAAATTTCATTTTTCTTAACCTTTATTGCTGTTTGTCCAATATCCAGGATTTGCTTAATAGCCATGTGAATTCTTTAAAACACAAAAGTACACTAATAGCAATCCCTGTAAATACTTTAGATTTTTAAATTTTCAGAAGAACCATTTGGTTTATATATCACCATGAGCATATGGACAATACTTTCTGATGGCAGGGATGGAAAATGTTATAATATATAAAAAAGTAGTAATTTCCTTTTAAAAAATATGAATTCGCGCCGGGCGCGGTGGCTCACGCTTGTAATCCCAGCACTTTGGGAGGCCGAGGCGGGTGGATCACAAGATCAGGAGATCGAGACCATGGTGAAACCCTGTCTCTACTAAAAATACAAAAAATTAGCCGGGCGTGGTGGCGGGCGCCTGTAGTCCCAGCTACTAGGAGAGGCTGAGGCAGGAGAATGGCATGAACCCGGGAGGCGGAGCTTGCAGTGAGCCGAGATCGTGCCAGTGTACTCCAGCCTGGGTGACAGAGCAAGACTCCGTCTCCAAAAAAAAAAAACTTATGAATTCTCGTATCATTTAGACCTCATATCACTATACCTACAATGATTAACGCTATTGACATTTAGGAAGATTCAGATTGGTACAAAGAAACAAGACTATAAAAATACAGGCATAATGATACATGAAGAAAAGGAAATTAAGGCTAATGTAAGCCTATCTGCCAGGCAACAACAAACAGCTGCCACATGTTTGCCATACACCACAATTACGTTATCTCACTATGCAACACAGCCAATTATACAACATTCCGGTGAATTCACAATCATACTCTCAGCTTCACTATTAAAATTCAAACCTTGTCCTAAAAAAAAAGTTTTGCACTGGGTCTTAGTCCTTTGCACATAGCAGGCATTCAGTAAATGTTAGCTTTCATTACCTACTACAGTTAAATATTGTTATATGTTACTATAACTGTAACTACTAGTTCAAGTGAATTGATGCTAATGTAAATATGAGACTATGTTGCTCAGAGAAAGTTAATCAGAAATGAAAGACAGGAAAAAGCATGATTCAGCAACTATACAAGTTAAGCATTGTAGCTACTTCTAAAGCAGTTAAAAGATTTCCCTTTACTTAAGTAAAAGTGGTTAATAAAAAAAGTATATCCTAAGGGGAGAACAAAAATTAACCCATATGTTAGGGACTAGACTATGCTACAGGAATTTATTACATGGGCTTGCTTAAGTGGCCACAAACTTTCAGTGCCCCAAAAAGTAAGGTATACACTGAGAAAGACTAGTTTTCTTTTTATAAAATGAGTACGTATTTCTTATATGATAATCCTACTTTTCTAAAGCAGCTCAAAATATTAGACATTAAAATCAACACCCTACAAGGACAACTAAGCAAGGAATGGGTCTTCTTCCAACGTGCAATTTGAGAATCTGAAGCATTCAAAATGGTAACAAGGTCACAATGAATTCAAATAAACAAGTATCAAGTGCCTATATTCCCAGCAATTCAGGGAAAAAGGCAATAGTGAAATCCAAATTTCCCTATAGTTAGGTTGATATTTTATTCATAAGGTAACTGATTCTAAAAGATAACTCAGTAATTCTAGAATGTGCCTTAAAGCTTTTGCCTTAAAAACAAATGGTGTATATTGTAGACATAGTACCGCAAGCTTCAAGTATAGATACTACAATTTCAAAAGCAGAGAAGAGATACAAAGTATAAAAATTGATAACAAACTACCTTAAAACTAAGGTATTACCCACTCTTGGTGATTTTATTAAACTATTACTTTATCTTTTTTTTCTTGAATCTAGGATGAAAAACACTGGAATGTTTAAATGCCTGTAATATACTTAAGAAATAAGTTTTATCTTTTAAAAAGTGTTAACAATTAAAATAATTATTTCAAAATGAAAAATAGTAGTTACTTCAATTTCAGAGAAAAATATGAAGTCTGTGGTAGGAAGTATCATTTAGTGACATTTCAGGTGTTAGGTTGGTCAGGTCTAAACCAAGTCTTGGCATTAACAGGGTAGACAATTGCATTACTGTATTTAGGACAAAGAAAAGTAGAAAAATGTGTCTAGATCACAGAAGCTCCTAGAACAGCACGCAAGTCCCTCGAGTAGGCAAGGGAATGGGGGTGAGAGAGAGTTAGAGTTGGGAGAGCGAGAGAAAGAGCTAGAGTTGAGGAGAATGGGAGGTCTAATGGTCCTTTCTTTTTTATTTAGATTTCTCAAATCTAAATGAACAAATGTTGATTCACAATTTTGTCCAGTACTGGGTGCCTCAATACACTATATTCCAGGGTCTTTCCTAACATTGATGTGTCTCCTAATAGACTCCTCCCTGATACATGTTACACATACACACACACACACACACACACACAAACACACAAACACACACACACTATATCCCAGTCTGATACCTCTACAAATGCATTAATTTTTCTAAGACAGTATGAGACATCATTACCAAAGTGCAATGATTCAGACACATTTTCAAAATAGACATGTTTTTATTATCATTTTTATTTTTTGATATGCACCTTTGGTGATCAATTTAAATGCTAGACTTCTAAGGAATCCAAAGCCTTATTTTTACTATTTTATCATCAATAAATCATCATATTATTGGCTTCATTACACTAATATGTTCACACTTTTTTGGTTGTTTAATCTAGACTTTATGCAAAACTACGACTAGGTTTCTGAGCTTCACCTTTTGCTCCCTTCAATTTTCCCTTTTCTAGTTGGCATTTATATAGTTTTCAACATGAACACCAAGCTTTCACATAGGGTAATTTTTCCTACCACCTATACCCGACTGAAGTTTCCTTTTCCCTTATATTGGAAAAGAAAGGAAAGATACTTTTAAAAAGATTGTTTTTATTCGTAAGAATTTTCACTCTGAGTCAAGATGTTGGTCCATTTAGTCAAATATTCTGTGTCACCACATGATGTGACTGTTTTCCCTGAACTCCAAAAAGTAAAGAATAAACTTCTCAACCATACAACCATATCTTTTTTCCTGACAATTCATATAAATAAAGCATCAACAAGTTTATCTAAACCTTTTCAAATTATTCATTTTCACCTAATAGTTGGGATACCGAGTTCCATAAATTGGCCACCTCCTGGGGGGAGATAGTGCTTCGTTTTATCTCTTCTAAACTCATGTAGTAAACTACCAAAAATGCAGCCCAGGCTGGAGTGCAGTGGCCTGATTTTGTTACTGCAGCCTCTGCCTTCTGGGCTCAAGCGACCCTCCCACCTCAGCCTCCTGAGTAGCTGGGATTATAGGCGCACAACACCATGCCTGGCTAATTTTTGTATGTTTTGTAGAGACAAGGTTTCACCATGTTGCCCAGGCTGATCTCAAATTACTGGGATCAAGTGATCTGCCCGCCTTGGCCTCCCAAAGTGCTGGTATTATAGGCATGAGCCACCATGCCTGGACAATAGACCCATTTTTTTAAAAAAGTATTTACCCACTTAATGATTGCTTTATATTTGAAACATATATTAGGCTTTGATTCTCCAAAAATATTATCTCATTTCATGAAGGTGATATTCTCACCTATCCACTAGTGGTTATTTTATTATCTAGATTAGCTTCTCCAGTTCTAGTTCATTTTTCTTAAGAAGTGGTAAACTGAATGAGCTTACATTTTCAGGTGCCAGTATGTCACAATACCAATATAATCCCAATGCATTGTAATTTTGTATAAAGGTGGAGAAATGCTTTCTGTTTTGCTTCCACTATCCTTCCAGTTGATGTCCACTATCTTAGTGACATTTTTGGTTGAAGGGTACATTTAGTACTTAGCTTTAGGAAATAGTCCATAAAAAAGCCTCAGTACCCAGAGCTATGACTGGCTCAGAACTCATCATTCCACAAGTGCAGTTTAACTACACTTTATAATTGCACACATAAACTTAGAAGTGATTTTCCCTGTTTCTAGAAATTATGTAATAGATACAAAGATGCAGGGATGCAGACACTTTGTTTCTTATTCTAACAGGTTTTAAGTATAAAAATTCACTAGCATATCTGCAAAGTAAACAAAGAACCAAAACAAAATAAGACTATGCACCAACAAAGGAGAGAAATCTACACTTAACTTGGATATAAATATTAAATAAAATGTTTTAGTGGTGTGGCACATATCCAGAAGCTTAGCTTTACATTGATACTGACTTCAAAATCCATGGCACAGGTTAAAGAAGTCTGTAATGTGATCTCAGTTCTATACATTTTTTTTGTTGTTGTTACCTTAAACATGTCACTGAGCCTCTCTGGACTCAATTTCTTCTTTTAAAACCTGAAAAAAAGTGGGTTCAATTATCTCCAAAGCCCTCCCAATTCCAGGACTCCATGAAATATATCTACACTAATATTTTTCTTGTACTTTCAGTAGCAAATGGCCAAGGTCCAAGATTAAAGTTTCAATTATATCAAATGTGGAAACTGCTCACAACATATTTTTTGTAGAACAACCATTAGCGTCTTTTACATCTAGCATAGAACTATTTTATGTCATTTAAAAGGTTGAATATTCAGCTAGAATCTTGGCCTGGAATATGTGTGAGAGAAATAAATACATAAATATTTTTCATATTTGAATAATTCTCCCCTCCATGTGGGAAATTCGGAATTTCAAATCTGTTTATCAGTATTTTTAGTAGCAAAAGGAAAATATTATATATTCAACAGGCATCTCAAACAATAATCACTGCCATAACTCTAAAAGAGGACTAATTGTGTTACCTTAGCATAGTCTTTTCAAAAAGCTTGTTTTCTCATCGTAGCACTATTATTTTCTTCAGAAGAGATTCACCAATGAATATACTAGTACTGGCGATCTCAAGCCTATCATGATATTTCTTTTAAGAAAAACAAAAACAAAAAAGCTCACACCATGCTTCGACATAAAGATGGTCAACTTTCAATTAGTAGAACCATAGAATTCTCAGGAGGGTTATGTCTTGGGGAAAAGGCTTTAAAAACTGATATAGCAGCCTATGTGACTACACTGGGGTAAAAGCAGAGGTTACAACTCAAGGGTTTAACATCTGCTAATCTCCTCCCTCCTCTGTAAAGTGGCCATTTTGAAGGCTACCAAGCAAAAATGGAATAACCATGAGGATAATTCAAATTTGCCTTTATTAACTCTAAAGCAGTTAGAGTGGAAATTTTCACTATGCCTTCAATAGGTCTATTTGGAACCAAAGAAGACAATAACTATTAATATCATAGCTACATGCATGTAAGATATGCTCATGAATATAATCCAACAGATTAAGCGTTTGTTCAGAGTCCAATCAAAAGCTTCCATTTTACATCTCTTCCTTCCTCCTCTCCTCTCCTCCTCCTCCCCTCTCTTCTCTCCTTCCTTTTCCTCCTCTTCCTTCCCCTCCGCTCCTCTTTCCCCCCCCTCTCTTCTCCTCTCCTTTCCCTTTTCTTCCTTCCTTTCTTTCTTGCTGCTACTAATTTTCATAGAAATCTACCAAACTATGAAAAATTCTAATGGCAAGATTCCAGAATAATGAATTCTGAAATCAACTGTATTCATCAACATCCATTAAAATAATGCTCAAAAAGTCACAGATGAATAGTATATGTGAATTATATGATAGAGTCCAACTGTCCTTCACCATTCATTTAAAACTGCTTCTTTTACTTTAACATACATTTAAGTATATGACCAGAAACTGAACTACCTTATTACATATCTGAAGATTGCTTCTTTAGATAAATCTTTATATAGAACTGTTGTCCCTTTCTCATAAAAGTAGATGTGAAAAAAAATCTCTTTAAGATTTCTGTTTCGTTGGTCTAACGATAAACCACTAGTTATCACATTATTAAAATATATTAAACTTGTTCCTTATAGAATTTTAAAATACGGTTTTTATCTAAAAATTCTAGAGTTATTAATTTGTGGAAAACCTTATAAGAATCTCTCAATTATTTCCAGGGAAGATAGCATATCAATATACTGAATCAATCATTTAAAAGTAAGGTTTTACTTTAGAGACAAGACTACTAGTTTATATATTTATAATATAGGGCACCCTCTGTGGTTTTCTATTTTAGTAAAGGGATCTTTAGATTCCACATAAAACATTTAAATCAAATTTTGCCTTCCACATAAAGTAACTCCTCAGCAACTCTTTATCTGCCTGTATCTTAGTCATCTGCTCTGTAGCAAGTAAAACATTAAATTCTGAAAAATAATAGCCTTTTTAAAAAGCCTGTAACACATACTTTGAGAAAATGAGATGCAACCTTAAAATGGAATACATTTCTCCTTAAGTTAAAAGTATAATTCTAAATATATCAAAATGTTCAGACTCTAAATATTATAAAATTAAATATATTCAATTATGAACTGGGTTTTAATTTAATGCATCTCTTTCCACAACAAAAGTGCCCCCAAACTGATACTGCATTTTAGAATCATGTTCAAAACCCTGGATTTACATTCAAATTGCAGGATAGCTACCAGCTCTGTGACTTAGCAAGTCACTTGATTTCATTAAGCTTTAGTTTTCAAATCTTTCAATGTAGATAATAGGAGGGCATACTATGGAGAGTTATGGTGGGGATGTAGTAGGATAGCACTTAAGATAACTCTTTAAGAAATGCTGTCTCTTATTACTACTAGTATTTTTAAAAGGCAACTTAAATTTGCCACAAGTCCACTGTTCCATACACACACACAAAAAGGAGGCTGAAAATATAAACCACTAGAATAAAAACATGAATGTTAAACACCTTTTAACCATACGACTTTATTTCTGGTTATAGATATTTGGCCAAAAACAAATCTGATGCATAAACATATATTTGACAAGATTATACATAATAAAGATAAGCATAAGTGAAAAGGAACATTCTTAACTCATATATTAAACAATATTTTACTAGTCTATATTATGTGCCAGGCTCTTTTCTAAATATTACCCAAAATAGAAAACTAGGAAACATAAACTCAACTTCACTGAAAATTTGTTGAAGGCATCTTAAAAGTCAAACAATTATGTATAAAATTTAAAAAATAACAATAATAGGTCCTCGGCTGGGGGCAGTGATTCACACTTGTAATTCTAGCACTTTGGGAGGCTGAGGCAGAAGGATCACTTGAGGCCAGGTGTTCCAGGCAGCCTAGGTAACACAGCAACACCTCATTTCTATAAAAAATGTATTAATTACTCAGGCATGGGAACTCACACCTGTAGTCCTAGCTACTCAGAAGGCAGGAGGATAGTTTGAGTCCAGGAGTTCAAGGCTGCATATGATAGTGCCACTGCACTCCAGCCTGGGTGACAGAGTGAGACCCTGTCTCAAATAACAACAACAACAACAACAATAATAATAATAATAATAGGTCCTACTTCTTTCTTCCTTACCTATGTCATCTCTATAATAATAATAATAATAATAATAATAGGTCCTACTTCTTTCTTCCTTACCTATGTCATCTCTATATCAAACACAACTGTTTCTATTATCTCCACACTATAAGCTTAAATATTATTTTTTTAAAGCACTATCAGTGGCATGATTACAAATATCAGCACTGCAACAGTTAACATTTATTGAGCCTTTACCAGGAGTTAGGTAAACATGATGACACCAGTCATCATCTCATTTCATCATCATATAACCCTAAGAGGTAAGTATTACTAACTCTATATTACCAATCAGAAATCAAGATCACACACAATCAGTGGAGCAAGGACCTTAAGTCTACTTGCCCAAAAGCCCATTTTCTGAAATGCTATGTTCCACTGCTGATGGAATAAATGAATGCCATCTATAGAAACTGTGTCAGACAACATCATTGAATTACTTTTCTATGGCATTAAAGCAATCACCATTATTTAAGATTAGTTCCCTAAGTGTAACATGATATATTTTAATATACCATATATACCATATATACCTAATATACCTAATAGGTATACCTAATATACTATACTTTTTTTTTTTTTTTTGAGATGGAGTCTTGCTCTTTCACCCAGGATGGAGTGCAGTGGCGTGATCTTGGCTCGCTGCAACCTCCAACCACCAGGTTCAACGATTTCCCTGCCTCAGCCTCCTAAGTAGCTGGGATTACAGGCACGTGCTACCACGTCCGACTAATTTTTGTATTTGTAGTACAGATGGGGTTTCACCATGTTGGCCAGGCTGGTCTCGAACTCCTGATCTCAGCTGATCCACCCACCTTGGCCTCCCAAAGTGCTAGGATTATAAGTGTGAGCCACTGCACACGGCCAATATACCATACATTTAAAATGTGGGGTGTTGTTTCATCTGTAAGATTTTGGGTCAATTTTGCTTCTTAAGAATGTATTTGAAATACTTCCATTTTGGTTTAAAAACACGTATACACAAACATGGAACAAATTAGTAATGGGAAAAATGATGTTTATGGAAGGAAAAGGAGGTTCCTTTTGTATGCAGATTCCTCTAGCAAACTGCGTAGAAATAAGAAATGAATATAGTTTAGACTGAATTCTTTAGCTTCTTTCCACTCAACTATGCTTTATTTTTACATAGGCCATAGGACAATTCTTTCATTGATCTACTTACTTTAGCAACAGCTTTATGTTGTGTATTTTGAGGTATAAATTTTTAAAATTATTTTCAGATTATAAGTAACATTTTTATAATTTGTGATATTCTTTAAACTCATTTTTATTATTTTTCCTATTCTGTACACAAAAAGTTTAGTCATTAATAACATAAGATTATATCTTAAGTATCTGAAATAGGAATATGCAGAGTTATAATGTCTTCTACATTGTATAGTATAATAAAACACGTTTTTGTTTTTGTCTTAAGAAAAATAACAGGTACATAAACAATTGTCATTCTATTCCCATCTCCCAAAACAACCTTATTATTGAGGGGTGGTTAATATGAATAAATAAATAAGAAAAATAAGTGACAAATGTGTAGTTTGAAAACTATCAAACATGAAATTATTTTATGACTAACTTATTAATAGAGGTAAATTGCTGAATTAAGGCTCCCACTCTATTTCACAGTCCTACTCTGATTATTTGATTACTAAATTGAGCTTGATTACTAAAGCAAATACGTTCCCAAACATTCTTAATGCTTTAGTCTTCATAAAACAGTATACCCATTTCTATTTAAGAAGGAAACTAATTTTTTATTTAAATCAAGAAGTCTTGGCATTTTCCCTCTTCTGTCATTCAAAGTACGTACTCTGGTTTAAAGTATTATAAGCATCTTCCTAAAAACACATGTGTATGCAATCTTTCTCCCCTCTCTCTTACAGACACACACACAATTTGTTTTCCTTCCACCTAAAACAAGAGGTTTTTCCATAACTCTTTTTTCAATATAGATATGAAATTCATACATTCTTATCTATTATTATTGTTAATTTAGTAATATACTGCCTCCTTCTCCCCCCAAAAGCATTTCACAGGCATTTGTACAGATACATTTGGTGAGGCAAATTAAAAGCAAACAGGAGCTATCAGTATGTATACACACAGGGTGGGAGGGAGGGGGAGGATGGAAGATGGAGAAGAAATGTAAGGGTAAGGAAGGGGAGGAGGCAGAGTGACAAAGCAAATACCTGTATAGAAAAATGTTAATGTTAGGGGAATTGGGGTGAAAGGTATATGGGAACTCTTTATAGTTATTCTCGCAACTTTTCTGTGTCACTCTTCCAATATTTTTTAAAATTAAGGCAAAATTAGAAGTCAAGGTGGAATAGAAAACAACTTGGAACTACAAAGTCATTTACACTTGTGAGGAGTGGGCCAAAAATGCACTTATAAGCTTTATAACAACCAACATGAAGCAAGAAATACAATAAATTATATGAGCCATTGCCCATAAGATAAATACACATCATTGTTCAGGGAAGAAAACACAACTATTTCTGGCTCCTGGTACCAAAATTAGAAAGAAATTTCTCCCATGGTTCTCAATGTCCTCAATAACATTTTTACAGTATATAAAATAAAAGTTTCATAGGGCTGTTTTGTATAACATCATTCATATTGAGCCAAAAGCTTAATGCCAAAGTGAAATTCAGTAAAAGCAATTCTACAGAGTACAAAATGAGGAGGCCCAAGTATACAGCTAACTCCCCAAAGCTTTGTTAAACTCAAGGATAAGATCATAGAATATCTATAGGAACAGACACCCTGCACAATTTTCAGACAATCATTCCAAAATCCTGCCTTGATCAGACTTCTGGTAAATATTAAATCTCAAGAAAAAGCTCCATTCTCCTCAAGAAGGTAACACAACTCTTTTTATGTTGCTGCTTAAGTCAAGAGCCATATCTTTTAACAAGCAGCCAGGCTGGGGGTAAAATTAATACACTTATTTATCAATTTACAAAGTGTAATGACTTTGCAGGGACATAAACCTGGATGAAGATCATCTTAACACAAAAACAAATCAGCAACTGGCCTATAAAGTTCTAACTCAGTGCCAGGACAATTCTAGACTGTAAAATTTTAAGCATATACCTACTTCGTATCCACAAAATGTCCACAGAACAACATGTTATTGAGAATGATACAATGCCTCAGTCTACTCTTCAGTATGAACTGGTAATCATATGTACACCTGGGTAACTGAAAGGATTATAAAGCATTGTTATCCATATAACTGAGTAAATTACTAGAGAATTCATGCTACAATTTCAATATCAGAACAGTTAATGTGTAGCAGTTTTTCTTCTTACTATGGAAATAAAAGCATACCATATGCTTAATCCTTTTTCTGATCCTTAGTTTCAAAGGGGAATAACTGTAAACAGCCATTTGTGAGACTGGCCAGGGAGACAGACATAGACATTCATGTGGTATTTACAATATCAGGCTAAAATAGTATGTCACAAGAGTGTCTTTTTCACTGGAATTTGAGCAAGGGGATCATAAGGCAGTGTTCTGAAACTTGAGTGTGCATGGAAATCACCAAGGGTACTTCTTTCAAATGTAGAAGTATAATTTTAAACAAAATCATCTATATGGCTCAGAATGGTATATTTAAAAACCTTGTTTTGTGTACAGGATTTGTAAAATATGGTCTAAGCTAATGTTCACTGCAAAATAAAAACATCAATATATAGATAAAACACAGTTCTGCAATCAGTACACACTGAAAACAGAAGGAAAATCCCCGAAATATAAATGATAGTGCAACTAATGATTTTTATTTATAACTACCTAACTTTGGGGTCATTAAAATAATTTTGTAAACATTTAACACACCTTTCGCAGTAGTCTCGAGAGAGAAAGAGAGACTGTCATAATAAAAAGCAGTATTAAGCAGCCAGTTGCCTGCATGTGTTGGTTCATTCATCAGGCAGTTACTGAGCATCCACTATGTGTCAGGCACTGTGATGGAGCAAGAGGTACAGCTACAGTCCTTGCTTTTGAGAAGCTCATGATTAGGTGCAATTCTCCACTAATAAAGAGATTCAAGAAACCAATGAGGAGAGAGAAGAATGAGAAACAAGACAGCCATAAGACATGAAGAACAAAGAGGTCATCCTTATATTTATATCCCACCTTAGTATCTACTTTCACAATTACTAACACTTCCATTCAGTTCTAAACTTTATAACCACCAACATGAAGAAACATAATAAAAAGGAAGAAAATTGGGACAGAACGTATAATATAAAAAGTGCCTATTTAGCTATGTGATTTTAGCATATTTTTAAAAAAGTAAGCCAGGCACGGTGGCTCATGCCTGTCATCCCAGCACTTTGGGAGGCTGAGGCGAGTGGATCACTTGAGGTCAAGAGTTTGAGACCAACCCGGCCAAGATGGTGAAACCCCTTCTCCACTGAAAATACAAAAATTAGCAGGGTGTGGTGGCGTACACCTGCAATCCCAGCTACTCTGGAGGCTGAGGTGGGAGAATTGCTTGAATCCAGGAGGCAGACATTGCGGCGAGCCAAGATCACACCACAGAACTCCAGTCTGGGCAACACAGTGAGACTCCGTCACACACACACACAAAAAAAGTATTCAAGATTGGAAAAAAAAAACCCAACTGACAAATATAGAAACTGATATTTACTATGAGCGAGACATCAAAAGGCAATTCATTAATACATTCACTGTGTGGGCTATCACACTGCAGGATCTGCCAGAGCTGACATAGCCCAATCGCCCATGGTCTCTTTTTCTCCCAACTAAGAGTTGTCATTACCAGAACAATTTTACCAAGAAATTTTAACTATTTAGTTCAAATTAGAAACGTCAAAACTAAACTTTGATAAAGAAACTGATGGAATATGGAGCAGAACAAAACGATTGCTAACAACACACAACAACTGATGTAACTTCATGTAAACAACCAGTGCTGTTCAGCCACACTTGAACATCACATCAAGAGCAGTTCGGTGCTCCCTCATTTGCCCTGTAAGGCACTGCAAGCTACCTCAGAGGAGGCGAAGGCAATAAAATGGTCTGAACTCTGAATCTGTAGTTTGCTCATAAATATTTGAAATATACATGACTTCTTGAAAATACGAAAAAGACTTAAAATCCAAAAGATATACATCCCGCTAAAATTCCATATGAATAAATGGCATAACACTTTATTCCAAGTCAATTTAGATATGGTAAGATCTTATAAGATATCCTATTACATGTTTCTCTAAGAATTCAGCTGTTATTAAATCACGTCTGAATAGACCATGATGTACATTCTCACTGAAAAACAAAATTTACATATATAATGTTTTATCTACCTTAATATTGATAATAAGTTATTAATTAAATTAATTCAATTAAGTCCCCTTCACCTGGATAGCTTCAAGTCTCACACAAGACTCACAGTTCTAATGTATTTTTACAAATACAAAAATAATTTTTATGAATTCTTCAGAGGATGCTGAAATATGGAAATTTAAGACTTAGTCCAATTCTTTCTCACCAACCAAAGAAGTCAGTTATACTGTTATAATTCCGTACATGGATAAGAACTGGTACAGTCATTAACTTGTCAAATGATGACTTATTCGAGGTATATTTATAGGAGAAAACATTTGCATGGATGTCACAATAGATAACGAACTGCAAATTAATAAGAAAAAAGTGAACAGGTCAATAGAAAAACAGGTAAAGGATATGAACCCAGCAATTCATGGAATAAGTACAAAGGTTAATAAACATGAAAAGAGATGAGTGTTTATTGATTTGTAGTCTTTCCCGAGCTCTCCCCACCTCCATTAGAATGTAAGTTCCAACAGCCCAGAGACCACAACTGTCTTCCTCACTGCTGTATCCCTAGGGCCTAGATTAGTGCCTGGGACACAGGAAGTGTTTGTTAAATTTGCTGAATGAACAAACAAATGAATAAACCTCACTAAAAACTACTTTTTAACTTATAGGACTGGCAAAAACTGCAAAGATTAAGAATATCAAACAGGGAGGAGGGCAAGAAGAGATAGTACTCTCTTCTTTTGGGGAGCTATACTCCCCAAAACAGGGTGAGTGGAGAGTATAGCTTAATACAGCTTTGTGGATGAAAATTTGACAATACCCTGATAATGTAACTCCTAAAAATCTATCCTACAAATTAAAATGCTGTTACATGATGGTGTATAAGCCAGAATATTCACTGATATACCATTTGTG